>NC_135322.1:10273766-10535785 GCF_048772815.1 Callospermophilus lateralis | reverse complement strand
AGTTTTGCCTATTCTAGACCATCACATAAATGAGTCACAGCTGAAAACAAACAAAAAGGAGTTAGTATTATAATCACTTGCTGTGTAACCTTAGACTAGTGACTTAACCTCTCTGAACCACATTATTCTCTTTCAGGAATCTTGAGGGAGACAGAAAACGAGAAGGTTAACCAAGGACATGAGAAAGCTACAGATTGGGGACAGTTAAGGACAGCTCCAAGGGAAGTGTCATGATGATCCTGTATGAGTCCTACCAGCTTCAAGCCTCCCAGAACCCTCCTGGCAGCCAGTTGGTCATCCCAAGTTCCTTCTAAAGAGCCATTCTGAGTGCTTATTGGTGGGCTTAGGGTCTGCGTCTCTTCTGGGCTCATCCTAAATTTATGCTGTGATTCTGTCTGGATCCCGGCGGGGAAGAGCCCATCAAAGAATTTCACTGGGAGCAATTGTAGAGGGACAATTTTTACAGGGATGGACGAGGTGGAGGAACCCACAAAGGAACTCACTGGGTGGCCCAACCACTGTGAGAGACAAGCCATAACCACCCTCAGGCAGAGGGACAAGGATAGGGCTGCTTACTAGGCCTCAGGGATAGCTTGCATTTAGAGAGGTGCTAGGACTGTGGCTACTGCAGGGTGCAGGGAGAGTGCCCAGGAAATAGATGCCTCTGTCTCTCTCCACTCGCCCTTGAGTTTCCTGCTTTTCATCTGCAGAATCCAACCTGAAAGCAGAGGGCAAGGGACACTGTGGGTGAAGTATAAACAGGGCAGTCTCTCAGGGTCCAGTGCAAAGAGAGAAAAGCCCAGAGTGACCTTGCGCAGGGTGGGAGGGTCATGGAGAATTTTGAGCCAGGGCCTTGCTAAATTGCTCAGGCTGGCCTCGAACTTGCGATCCTCCTGCGTCAGCTTCTCTAGCTGGGATTCCAGGCGCTCCACACTGGGCCTGGCTACCAGCACTTTTCCTGGAGAATTTTCAAGGCATATTTTTTCATGCAGATTCAAGACTGGCCACAAGAGGGCGAGGGAGCACAGAGAGCCCCAAGGAAAGGGCAGCTAGAATAGTGCAGGGCGGCATCCTAGAACTTGGAAGGGGGGAAAAGAGCAAATGAATGGAGGACAAGAAAGAAGGTTTTTGACTCAAGATTGGCAGAAAACTAGCTTCAAAAACCTAGAGGAGTCGGGTGCGGTGGCGCATGCCTGTAATCTCAGCAGCTCGGGAGGCTGAGGCAGGATCGCAAGTTCAAACTCAGCCTCAGCAACTTAGCGAGGCCCTAAGCAACTCAGCAGCTCAGAGCTCAGCCTAGAATAAAATGCTCCTTACACAGATTGAGTGAAAGAATGAATTCAGTAATCAACATGTCTATTCATTAAGCATTTACTGCATGCCAGATACTGGGGTGCAGATACTCATATATATATATATTTTTTTCCAGTATTAGGGATTGATCCCAGAAGTACTTAACCATTCATTAAACTACATCCTCAGTCCATTTTTATTTTGAGACAGGATCTCACTAAATTGCTGAGATTGGCCTCAGACTTGCCATCCTCCTGCCTCAGCCTCCTGAGTTGCTGGGATTACAGGCGTGCAACATTGCATCCAGCCATGGTTAAAGCCCAAATCCCTCCACTCACAGGCAATTGATTAGTGAACGATGGCCAAGGATCTTTGACATGATTGAATCCCCATAGAGTTTCATGTTTGAACCTGGGTACTGCCATCTCTGGAGGGTATCACCATTTAGAGAGGTACCTCTTGGGCAGATGTTTCTGGACACACACAGGCAATCCTTACAGACAGAAAGGGGATTTGTAGGTTCCTCCTGCAATAATTTTTCTCTCCCTTAAGAAAAGATGGACTTCAGGACCGGGGTTGTGGCTCAATGGTAGAGCACTTGCCTAGCATATATAAGGCACCAGGTTTGCTCCCTGGCACCACATTAAAATAAAAATAAAATAAAATAAAGGTATTTTTTTAAAAAAAGAAAAAGAAAAGGTAAACGTCATAAATTGTCACTCTGCACTGCAAACCCTGGGCTTTCCCTCCCAAGAGACTGTCTTACAGTTGAGAGACAGAAAGGAAACTCAAGTCTGTAGTATTCTTCAAAACTCTTATGTGTTGTTTTATCCAGAAAATTCCTACATGTTTGTTGCCTTTTCATGTTTTCTTTAGAACAAAGCTTCTCCAGGGAAATTCCTTGCAAGCTCAGCATCATTTGGAACTTTTTGGAGATATAAATTCTCAGGCTCTATTCCACACAGACTGGGGAGGGCAGCATTCTCATTATCCAAACCCTACCAGTGCTTTCAAATGTGAAAATTAGCCAGGCTGGTATGGCGGCCAATGCCTGTAATCCCTGAGACTTGGGAGGCTGAGGCAGGAGGATTTCAAGTTGAGGCCAGCCTCAGCAACTTGGCCAGGTCCTTTCTCAAAACAGAAATGTCTGGAGATGTGGCTCAGTGGCTAAACACCTCTGGGCTCTGCCGCAGTCCAGCTGCAGCAAAATAAAATGGGGGGAGGGTGATGAGCAACTTGTATAGATTGATACAGCAGGAGTAGGAGCCTTTTATTGTAAGAAAACAGAGGTATTTATACATTCCACACAGCTTATCTTAATTAGCATAAACTAGATACAGCAGTCAACCAATAAGAAATCTGCACACTTAATGGCTCGCTGGCTCCACCTCACAAACCACTCCCCCTGGCAAAATGCCAGGCGCCATCCAGACTTGTTTACAGACTCGAACAGGGCTCAGTCTCCAGTACCCCCTCCTTCCAAAGTAGGACTACTAAACTGGGGAGGAAGAAAAGCTCATGTCTTAGGGGCTCAACATAAAAAAGGAAAAAGATGTCATTAGATACCATCACTAAGTTATCTTACTCATAAAAAATGAGAACAACTCAACGGAAACCCTATTTGGACACTGTCACACCAGATATTCATCTGGTTCACATTAATACTGTCAGATGAGTTGTTAAAATAATAAAATAGGCCAGGGGTGTGGTTCAGAGGTAGAGTGCATGCTTGGCGTGCACCAGGTCCTGGGTTTCATCCCCAGTGTCAAAATTTGTTTAAACAAAATAAATAAATAGAGCTATTTCTATGCCAGGTAGTAAATAATCACAGGGGCCAAAATTCATAATTCTCCTAGTCCTGGGCAGCTGCAAAACTGCAGCTGGAGCTTGTGCATTGTGCTGCAAGCCTGTAATCCCAGCCGCTCAGGAGGCTGAGGCAGGAGGATCGCGAGTTCAAAGCCAGCCTCAGCAAAAACAGGCACTAAGCTACTCAGTGAGACCTTGTCTCCAAATAAAATACAAAATAGGGCTGGGGATGTGGCTCGGTGGTTGAGTGTCCCTGAGTTCAATCCCCAGTACCTCCCTCCAAACTAAACCAAACCAAACCAAACTGCAGCTGGAAGCTTGGGCGGGTGGGTGAGTTCACCTGCTTAGCCAGCCAGTGGCCCTGGGTTCCCCTTCTCAGAGCAGAAAACACAAAACCCCCGGGAACTTCCGCCTAGCAAGCTCCTGGCCCTTGCTTGTCCTCCTAGTTCCTCACACAGCAGGGACATTGCCACTGACTTTCAGGGACCCAGCGCTTCCTGCCGGCCGGTGGACTTCCTCTGACACGCGGTTCCTCTGGTCTGCTCCCATTCACTGTGCAATGCCCTGCATCCTGCCAGTCCCCTACCCCTTCCGGAAGGGGACCCTCATGATTGTCTTACCTCCAGTTGGGGAAAACATTTTTTTTCCTTTACTCAAATTTCTCAGAGGTGTCTGCCTGTTGGTACAGCGTGATTTAAAGCTGAAAGTGGATATAACCATCCAGGTTATGTTATCACTCCATTTTAGATGACCTTTAAAATACTGTTATCAGGGGCTGGGGGTGGAGCTCAGGGACAGAGATGCCGCAGTCCGGCTGTAGCAGAATAAGCGGGGGGTGACGAATAACTTGTGTACGTTGATGCAGCAGGAATGGAAGCCCTTTATTGTAGGATAACAGAGGTATTTATACATTTTGCACAGCTTATCTTAATCAGCATAAACTAGATACAGCAGTCAACCAATCAGGAATCTCCACACTTAATGGCTTGCTTTTGTTACTTCACAAACCACTCCCTCTGGCATTTGGCCAGGTGCCAATCTGACTTGTTTACAGACCTTAACACAGAGACCCTGGGTTCCATCATCAGCACCAACTCTCTCTCTCTCACACGCGCACACACACACACACACACACACGCATGCACAGTTCTCTGCCTGAGCTAAGTTCACCCAAAGAGCAAAATTTAGCAATTACTAGTGCTTGTCAATCTCTCCGAAGGCCAGAGAGCAAACACACACACACACACACAGTGGGGACGCTCTTGGAGTAGTGGATGCTTTGGAAACAGAGGGAATCCAGCGGCCTGCCTGCCTTGTGCTGGGGATTGAATCCAGGGCCTCCAGCAAGCTAGGCAAGAGCTCTACCACCGAGTTACACTTACAAAAGGGCTATCTAGACTCCTTGGAATGTCCTTCAAAAATGGACAAGTTAAGCCGGGCCGATAGTGCACGCCTGTAATCCCAATAGCTCTGGAGGCTGAGACAGGAGAATAGCAAGTTCAAAGCCAGCCTCAGCAAAAGCTAGGTACTAAGCAACTCAGTGAGACCCTGTCTCTAAATGAAACACAAAATAGGGATGGGGATGTGGCTCCTGATTTCAATCCCTAGTACAAAAAAAAAAAAAAAAGAAAGAAAGAAAAAGAAAAAAAAAAAAGATGATCAATCTAGGCGGGGCATGGTTATGTGCACCTGTGGTCCCAGCTATTGGGGAGGCTGAGGCTGGAGGATCACTTGAGCTCAAGAGTTCAAGGCTGACCTGGGCAACATAGTGAGACCCTGTCACAAAAAATGACAAATAAATAAACAAATAAAGGACAAGTGAAGGAATCTTAGGATCACCCCTATTTCCTCAAAAGGTGGCTATTATACTGGGTGAGGCTCACACAGAAAGGAATAAGATGCAAGCTAAATGTGCTGGTCGATCATTATTCCAGACCAGCAATCTTAATCACTAATGTTCCCCCCTATCTATATCCTCCAAGGATTTCTCTCTGGAGGAATCCAAGGAGGCCATTACAAAATAGAATTGTTTGGCCCCCGGTTTCAAAAAGAAAGACCAGGAAAAAAGTCTGGTTGTACCATCCCTGAGATGATCTCTGTTGCTCCTTAGACAACTGCTTGATGGCACCAGTTGGTTCCAATGGCTATCAGCTAAATTTCCCTGTGAAACCATTTGCATTTTCTCCTCCTCCAGGGGTGGGAATGAAACCCAGGGCCTTCACATGCAAGACAAGTGTTCTACCATTGGTTTACACCCCAGCCCCTCATGAAACAACCTTTTCCTCCTTTGCAATACTGAGAATTGAACCCAGGGCAATGAACCCAGTAGCTACATCCCCAGACCACTTATCTATCTATCTATCTATCTATCTATCTATCTTTTATACATATCAGGAATTAAACCCAGGGGTGCCAGACTGCTGAGCCACATCTCTTTGTATTTTTACTTTGAGACAGGGCCTCACTAAGTTGCAGAGGCTGCTTTGAACTCAAGATCCTCCTACCTCAGCCTCCTGAGTCGCTGGGATTACAGACATGCATCACCCGTCCAGCTCATGAGACCACTTATGATGGTTAATTCCATGGTGTTCATTTGGCTGGGTGGTGGTTCTCACACATTTGGCTCCACATTATTCTGGTTGCGTCTGTGAGGGTGTTTTGGGGATGAAATTAGCATTTGCATCAGTTGGATTTCCAGTGAACCAGATTACACTCAATATCGTGGGTCCACCTCATCCAATCAGCTAAAGGCCTGAAAAGCTCAAAGACTGACCTCCTCCAGCTAAAAGGAAATCTGTTGGCAGGTGGCCTTCACATCATCGGCTCTTTCTTCGAGACACCCGTGAGTCCTTCAGTAGGCAGTGAATGGCTAAACAGAGCCACGAGTGATCTTTATATTCTATTAAATTTGGGATTTGTTCTGCAACAATAGATATTGGGAAGAGGGATCTTCAAATGTCCAGAAGCATTATTGAGTCTGAACCCAAAGTGACACAAATAAATATGCTGAGATGGCTGGTAACCTCTCACCTGTTCACAAGTTTTTATACCCTTTTTCCTTTGGGGGAATTTCTCTGCCCACTTTAAGAGTTTCGGGTGGTGTCTGTCGGTCCCAGGTGTTGTACTAACCCTCCCATTCAAAACGGTGAGCACATGACCCAGGCTTGACCAATCATATGGCTCCATTTCCCAGGCTACAGAGATTGGCTCAAGGGTGGCCACATGATCAAAGCTGAGCCAATCAGATTTCTCCTGACGATTCACACGCCCTGTGGGAAAAAGACTTCTTGCTTTGATGTCTGTCGTGTGGCTTGAGGCAATGCTGGTGCACACTCTGTGATGTAAGAGGGCTAACAGTTTTGGAGTGCTTCTTATGCGCCCTGCATGTACTTAAGTCCTAAATGCGTGTATTTAAGTCACTTAACTTACCCAGACCCCTTATCAGGCAGGTACTTTTTTGGGAGAATGAGGGGTGGGGTACCAGGGGTTGAACCCAGGGGTGTTTAACCGCTAAGCCACCTCCCTTGCCCTTTTTATTTTTTGTTTGAGACAGGGACTTACCAAAGGCCCCAAGTTGCTTCGGGCCTCCCTGAGTGGCCGAGGCTGGCTTTGAACTTGTGATCCTTCTGCCTCAGCCTCCCCAGTCTAGGATTACAGGCGTGCACCTAATGCAGGTGTCACAGGAAAGCAGGGAGCTGAACCTCCAAACCTGGGTTCTTGTGTTCCGAGGAAAGAAAATTGAAAGACACCCAAAGAGAACTTTATTGTAAGTGAATGTAAAGAGAAAATGAGGTGAAAGTAAAGTATAAGCAAAGTGAGGCTCAAGAGAGAACACTCTCAAGAGAGTGGGCTATCTCTGGGCAGAGAATGACCAAGGAGACAATGCTGCCTCCAAATTTATTACTGTTTTATGTTTACCAGGAGAGCTGGGGACCACCTTCTGTACTCTTTGTTGATCAGGTGTTAACTCCTCCTTCACCTCGGGAGGTGGAGTTTTTGACCTTGGTTGGTGGCTTTCAGAGCTGTCAAGGTGGCTATCCCAGGGCGGGGAGGGGTGCGCTTCATCTACAAGTCGAACCCTTGTTAACATGGGCCCTGGAGTCAGTAGCTGTCAGAGGTTACTTTAGTGCGCCTACAAATTAACTATAACCCTCCTCATTATTGTCTACTTTGGAAGTAGTTTGAAGAAGATCCTAAAGTAATTTAAAGAACACTTGTGACCTTGGGAGGCATTCACTGCTCATTGCTAGCTACTGCTTAACACAGTACTTTTTATAAAAAAATATTTTTTAGTTGTTGATGGACCTTTATTTTCTTCATTTATTTACATGTGGTGCTGAGAACTGAACCTACTGACTCACACAGGTGAGGCAAGCGCTCTGCCACTGAGCCACAACCCCAGCCCAACACAAGTACTTTTAATCCCATCTAAAACAGGGAAACTGAGGCCCTAAAAGCTCAAGAAAATGGCTCAAAAAAGGAAGGAGGACCCCAAAGAGTTCACACTGAACAGTTCCATTTATTTAAAGCAAAGGTAGGCAAAGTGCCACCATGGGCCAGGTCCTATCTGTGGCCTGTTTTTGCATGGCTCACAAGTTTGTTTTTATTTTTAAATTTTATTTTATTTTTAAGTGGTTCCAAAGAAATCTAAACATTACTATTTTGTGACAAGTGAAAATTATGAGAAATTCAAATTTCAGTATCCATAAATAGTTTTATCTGGAAGGAGCCCAGCTCATCCCCGCATCCAGTCTGGGGTTGTTTCCCACCACATCAGTTAGTGGTGACAGACTGGGTTGGCTGACAAGGCAGAAATAGTTACTATCTGGCCCTTTGCAGAAAGCTTGCCAACTTCAATTTTCTAAAACATAAATGGGGCTGGGGATGTGGGTAAGTGGTGAGGGCTTGCCTAGCATGCTCCAGGCCCTGGGTTCTATCCCAGCACTGAAAAAAAAATAATTTAAATAAATGAATGAATAAAAGGTGTTTTAAACTATTCTATGGTGTGAATAGGCAGGGTAGCAGGCTAGCAGTATTGGGAGAGGGGTAATTACTAGGAGGGGGTGCAAAAGGATTTCTGGGGGAGCTGGGGGTGTTGTTTTTTCCATCTGGGAGCCAGGGCATTAAGTTAGTAAAAATTCAGCAGATTATACACACATGAGGTGTACCCTTCTCAACATATGTGCTAAACAGCAATAGAAAGTTAAAGTGGGAGCTGGGCCCAGTGGCCCACGGCTGTAATCCCAGCGGCTTTGGGAGTTGAGGTGGGAGGATCCCATGTTCAAAGCCAGCCTCAGCACTTTAGCAAGACTGTAAGTGACCCAGTGAGGATCTGTCTGAAAATAAACAAAAAGGGTTTGGGGGGTGTTGCTCAGTGGTTAAGTGCCCCTGGATTCAATCCCTGGTACCAAAAAAAAAAAAAAAAAAAGAAAGAAAGAAAGAAAGAAAGATAAAGTAATGCTAAAGTAATGCTAAAGTTAAAGTAATGGTGGCACACCTACAATTCCAGCAACTCTGGTGGCTGAGACAGGAGGATGGGGAATTCCTCCTGGCCAGCCTCTGCTATGTAGATCCTGTTTCCAAAAAAATATTTTTCTTTGGTACCAGGGATTGAACTCAGGGTTGCTTAACCACTGAGCCACATCTCCAGACCTTTTTGTATTTTATTTTATTTTAGAGACCCGATCTCACTGAGTGGCTAAGTGCCTTGCTAATTTGCTGAGGTTGGCTTTGAACTCTTGATCCTCTTGCCTCAGCCTCTCCAGCCACTGATTACAGACATGTACCATCACACCTGGCTCCCTGTTTCAAAATCTCAAAAGAGAGCTAGGGATATAGCTCAGTTGATAGAGTGCTTGCCTTGTATGCCTGAGGCCCTGGGTTCAATCCCCAGCACCACAACCACCAAGAAGAAATTTTTTTTAAAGGGGCTTGGAATTGTACTTCAATGGTGGTAGAGCCCCCCACCCCAAACCCCAGTATTGAGAAAAAAAAAAATTAAAACTTTGGCTGGGAAAGCAGTTTAGTGGTAGAGCATTTGCCTAGCATGTGTGAAGCCCTGAGTTTGATCCCCAGTCCACACAAAAATAAAATGAAAAAATAAAAAAGTTGAGTAAAAAAAAATCTAGAAGCTGTGGATGTAGCACAGTGATGAAGCATATATTTAGCATTTGAGAGGTCCTGGGTTCAATGTCCATCATCAAAACAAAAAAGCTTGCTCCAGGTTGCACAGATACCAAGCTGATAAATCCCCAAGAAGGGGATGCCCAGTGATCACATTTGAGCCCCCTGAATCCATCTGGGCCCCTCCTGCATGGACTCCGAAGGTCCATGATCTGGCGACTCCTGTTATCAGTCATGCTGGATGGTATCAGGTTTCTGTTCCTTGCAACTCACAATCCTAGCCCCTCATCTCCTAGACATCTATTTGGTCTTTAGCTCACTTCCCAGAAAAAAAACTCCGTCTCCCAGTCCAACCCTGTGGGTCAGAGGAAGTCTCCCTTGTTTTAAGACAATCTCACCTGCCAGGCTGTAATCATTGGTCCAGGGTTGGTTCTTTCCCCAACAGGAACCCTTCACAGTAGACCGCTCTGGGGGCCATATTGAATGACCTTTAAATGAGCCCATCACAGTAACTCCGTGGAACATTTGGACTTGGGGCTCAAAGCTGGTTGATCTCAGCTTAGAAGCTACTGGGGGCCATGTTTCTGTTGTGGAGAGAATGCTGGTCCCAAAGATAAATGCTGACTTGATCACTCTGAAATCTAGAGGCACGCTTGCCCTTCCTTATTTGGCTATGTGGGCCAACCATGTTCTTTTTTGGCCCAAGACAGAGCAAGATGACTTCTGCCATTTGTATCCAATACAGGCCGAAATAATAACAGTCCTTCACTCACACTGTGCAATAAATACCCACACACACATTCATGACAATTTATGCGCACATCAAATACAGAGACAGACACACCATGGCTCAGTGCATGTATCTTTATTTTTGGATGATATAAAAGAATAAACTTAAAAAAACACCTCAAACCAAACACCAATGGCGGCAAAGCACTATGACCCCTCTTCCCACCCCGATAAATAGAGACTTCTGTCACTTCACCCCCCGCCCCCATAACCCCCTCTGCTATAGACGAACTCTGGATATATATTATTCTACTCGGCAATAGACATCTCCCGAAAATAGAGTCCCAGCCCTGCCACCTGATTCTACCCCGCCCCACGTCCCTGGGACCCAGGGTTCACACCACCCGCCACTGCAGCACGCTGGTGTCCTTGCCCCCTGTAGTTAGGGCTACACTGTCATCCCACAAGAAGGCCACATTCGTCACATGGCTGCTGTGTCCACCATATTTGTGGCCGAGCGCCTGTTACAGGGGAAGAAGAAGTGGACAAAAAGTCAGAGGGGGCATTGCCACCTGCGGCCTTCCTGTCCCCAACCCCTTTCTCTTCCTATAATTAGAACCAATAACCCTTCCTATAATTTGAGGAATACATGTTACACACTGAGCTAAACCCCTGGCCCCAGCATTCTTTTTTAATAAGAAATCAATGGGAAACAATACTGATTTCTCCAGTAAGTTAATGGCATAAAAATAAACATGAGAGTGAGTACAGGAGACTGTTCACAAAGAGAACAAGACTCCAGCAAATGCTGTTTGGATCCAGCATTTTTTTTTTTCCCCTGGCACCAGGGATTGAACCCAAGGGCATCTACCACTGAGCTGTGTGCCAGCATCACACACCCCCCTTTTTTTTTTATTTTGAGACAGGGTCTCACTAAGTTGCTGAGGCTGGCCTTGGACTTGTGATCCTTCTGCCTCAGCCTCCAGAGTTGCTGTGATTACAGTTCCATTGTACCCAGCATGGATATTAATTTAACAAAGCAAAACAGAACAAAAAACCATGGCATGCTATTTTGGGATAACTATTTTATTTAATTAATTTACTTATTTTTTAAATATTTTTTAATATTTATTTTTTAGTTGTAACTGGACACAATATCTTTATTGTATTTATTTTATTTTTACGTGGTGCTGAGAATTGAACCCAGGGCCTTGCACGTGCTAGACAGGCGATCTACCACTGAGCCACAATCCCAGCCCCATGGGATAACTATTTTAATATGGAACTGGGTATTTGATTACATTAAGAAATTAATGGGGTTGTGGCTCAGTGGTAGACTGCTTGCCTCTCACATGTGAGGCACTGGGTTTGATCCTCAGCACCACATAAAAATAAATAAATAAAATAAAGGTGTGTGTCCATCTACAAATAAAAAAATATTAAAAGAAATTAATGAGGGGCTGGGATTGTGGCTCGGGGAGGGCACTTACATCACATGTGTGAGGCACTGGGTTCGATTCTCAGTACTGCATATAAATAATGAATAAAATAAAGGCCCATTAACAACTAAAAAAAGTATTAAAAAAGAAATTAATGAATGCTGGGGCCAGGGGTTCAGCTCAGTGTGTAACATGTATTCCTCAGACACAACAACAACAAAAAAGTTGTCGGGGGAGAAAGAAAGAAAAAGAAGAAACAGGGCAGGGGCTGTAGCTCAGTGGGAGAAGCGCTTGCCTGGCTAGTATGAAGTACTGGGTTCAAACTTCAGCTGCAATTAAAAATAAATAAATTGGGGCTGGGAATGTGGCTCAAGTGGTAGCGCGCTCGCCTAGCATGCATGAGGCAGTGGGTTCGATTCTCAGCACCACATACAAATAAAATAAAGATATAATGTCCACCTAAAACTAAAAAAAAAAAATAATAAAAAATATTTTTAAAAAAAGTTAAAAAAAATAATTAATTAAATAAAGGCATTGTGCCCATCTACAACTAAAAATATGTTAAAAAAAAAAAAAAGAAAAGAAAAAGAAGAAACAACTATTCCAAATCTGATAATAGCGGAACACGAGTACTAGTTCCAGGAGGGATCACTGTTCTGTTTTCTCTGCTTTTATGTACGAAAATTTCCTAATAAAATGTTGGAACAAGATTTTTTAAGGCCAGCGAACATAAAAATTAACGATGTCCGGTCTTAGTTTAGACATGGGTTAGCTGCTGGTGGCTTGTGGATGAGTTGAATGTGACTGAGTGTTTTTAGAAACATAGTTGTGGACATTATTGGAAAATTGAGAGAATTCAAATTAAAATCCTGATTTCTGGCCTCTTTTAAAACCATGCAAGACGCGGCTGCAGAGAACCAGCTTCTCATTAAAACTGGGGAGTACAGCCTCAAGCCATCACTCTCACCGCCTGTTTGGCCCTGTGGGGCTGGAGTTTGGTCCTCGTCCTAGGACTGCTGGGAAATCTAAATAACCTAGAGCATCATGTTGGGACCATCATGCCACTTAGGCTGTCAGCTTTATAAGGGCTGTGACTGTGTTGTCTTGCTCAGTGATATATCCCCTTTGCCCAGGCACAAAGTAGGTGCTCATTATTTGTTGAGTTAACAAGGAGAAAAGAATCGAAGATGCCAGAACTACAGATGCTCAGAACCTTAACAAGCCACATCTTCAGCCCTAAAGTTCACTGACTTTCAGATTAAGAAGGGCCCTTTAACCAGGTGGGTGACACATGCCTTAATCCCAGCTACATGGGAGGCTGAGGCAGGAGGACAGCAAATTCAGAGGCCATTCTTGGCAACTCAGAACCTGCTGAATCTTCCCCCCAACTCTGTTTACTACCCCAGGCCCCACGGAACCCAGAGGGACTCACTCGGGGCTGACAGCAGGGGTAGCTGAACAGGTGGACCTTGCCAAAGTCATCAGCCGAAGCCAGCAACTTGCCATCATGGGAACGGGCCACAGCGTTGATGTCAGTGCCATCAGCCCCCTCTGACCAGATTCCTTTGGACAAGATGGGGAGCAGTGGTAAGATGTCAGCTGGGGCCAGGGACTCCCAAAAACAGCAGCCCCCCCCCCCCCCAACGTTATCCTCTACCCCCTTATCCTCTACCCATATACACTGTCTCTATCCAGGATTGGAGTCAAATTATCTTTTGAAGGGACAAATCTGACTCTGTCCCTCTTCAGCTCAAAATCTTTCCATGGCTCCCTGGTGGTCTCAGGAGAAAGCCTTGACCCTCTGGGCTCTGCCCAGCCCCACCCACTGCTCCTCCCTCATCCCTCAGCAATGCTTCCCTTGAACTCTGCAATGATTTGCATTTCTGCAGTGTCAAGTTCTCCGTCACCTTTGGGCTTCTGCACATGCTGTGCCCTACCTACAGACTGTTCTCCATCTCCCACCTCCTCTCCGTCCTCCAGGTCCTAGCTCAACTGTCTCTTCCTCCACGAAGCCCTCTCCAACTCCCACCCCCAGACTAGCCACCTCCCCACCCCAATTCAGTTTGCAGCACTACCTAATCCGGGTGATCCCTGTCTGGGGACAAGTGTGTCTCCCTCACTGGATTGTGAGCTCAGGAGAGCAGGGCTGAGGCTGCTGTGGTCACTGCCCAGACCAGGGTCAGCCCAGAGGTGCTCAGGCAGTCCGTATGGACTGCATCAGGGTCTAAATGAACAGGGGCCAGGGCGCTGGCAGGGAGGCTCTCTCTGGTCCAGGACTACCACCCATCTGGTCTCAGCTCACTCTGCCCTTTCATTTTACACAAACACTGCCCACACAAGGGAAAGGAGGTAGCCCACAGGAGGCAGGGGAAGCACCAGTCTGGCCTGCTTCTTGGGCCTCCTGTCCTCAGTGGGACCCTCCTTTTCCACAACTTACCAAACACCCCAAACCCTAGGACACACGTAGCTGTGTCCCATTCCACATTCCTCATGGTATCTGCATTGGTGATCTGCTTACAGGTGGCCGGGTCCCCTGGGGAGAAATTTTAGGAGGTGTTCAGGGCAGAAGAACTGTGGCCAAACCCATCCACTTCACAGACAGTAGGCACTCAGACCAGGCCAAGGTCCCCGGCTCATGCCACCTCTCTGGACAGGCCGAGGGCTAGACTCTGGGTTCAGACCCCTCAAAGCCAGAGCAGGGACATCTGCTTAAAGACCTGCACCTGCCCATCCAAACAGAGAGGAAATCCAATGCAGGGGCTCCTGAGTTCCAAATCACAACGTCCCCTGAATGACAGCCAGAGACCCGAAGCCCCTGCCTCCTCCTACCCGCCGCCGAACTCGGGAGACCTATGCGAATCACACACACGGACCAACAGGCCGAGGAAGGAAGGACTCTGGGTCCCAGGGAACTCACAGTACAGAATCTCGTAGTCTCCGGAGTTGGTAACAAAGCAGCTGCTGTCCTGGGCCCAGTCCAGGTGGGTGATAAAACTGGAGTGTCCCTGTGGGGGACGCAAGGGGCGGTCAGAGCCGGAGAGGGTAGAACCAGGGACAGGGGGCAGAATTAGAATAGGAAGGGCAAAATACAGAGGGAGGGTGAGAACACAAGGGGCCAGGGAGGGATATGGGCTCCCGAGCGTGGGAGGCGGGGTCAGACCGCCGTGGGCGGGGCCAGACTCCGATGGGCGGGGCTGACAAAATGCGCTTAGAAGACGACGCCAATTAGGATTAAGTGGGCAGAGCTAGATCCGCGGACTTCGAATGCAGGGGGTGGGGCCACACAGACATTTCGCAGAGGACTGAGGGGCGGGGCCACAAAGGGGGCGGGTTTGGGGCGGGACTTGGGGCGGGGCCACACGAGGGGGAGAGCTCAGAAGAGAAGAGGGGTGCGCTGGCGGGCTAAGGCTCCTGGAGGTGGTCCGGGCAAAGTCAGTTGAGAGCTGAAGCTGTGATCCCTTGGGGTAGAAAAGTGGTTAATTCTGCACCCTGTGGGCGGGGTGGCGGCGCAGGCTGGGGCCACTGCCCACTCACCGAGCACTTGCCCAGGCGGCTGACCTTGCGGCCGCCCTGGTCCACCGTGTACACGTACACCAAGTTGTCGTGGGAGCCCACGGCCAGGTACGCCCCGTCTGGGGGAGGGGAGGGGCTATGAGGAGGGACCCAGGCTCTGCCCCCTCCTCTCCCAGATTCAGCCCCTCCTCGACAGTCCCAGGCCCCACCCACTATCATCCCTTCCAAGTTAGGAGGCACTGGCTCCACCTGCTCCACCGGCTTCTCTAACACTGAGCCTGTGTCCCCAGGCCCTGCCTCTCCAGGGTCCCAGGGCAGCGCCTTACCTGGGGAGAAGCTGACCACTGAGATCTGTTCATTGCCATCTGTATGGATAGCCACCAGGTCATGGGTCTCGGTGTCCAGCAGCAGCCATCTTTAAGGAGAAGATATGGTGGGGGAGGGGGTGAGCTGATGGTGCAGAGGGACAGCAATGCATGGGGTCCAGGGAGGGATCAGAGGGCCCAGCAAAGATGTAGGAAAGGCTGACTCCAAAAGAATGTAGGGAGCGCCTAATTAACATGTCTATGGACTTTGGGTAGAAGATAAGGGTGTGGGGCTCTTGGTCAGGAGAAGCCTCCCCAAATGTTCAGCTTTACCTGCCAGTCACTGTGCCCACCGCTAGGACAGAGCCACTGGGATGGAAGCCAGCTGAGCGCGCGGGGTCCTGAGAAGGAAGAGAAAAGGCAGGGCTCAGAGTTGGAGTCCTGCGACCACGGGTGGCCTCAGCCTGATATGAGGGTTCTCACCTCCCTTTCCTGCCTTCCAGGACCCATTGCGCCAGATGCCCTGGAAACCATTCCCCTTCCTAGAGCACGGCAGCCCGGGCAGAAAACATTCCTCCCTTCACTGCTGACTCCTGATCCTTTTTTCCTCCTGTTCTAAATTCCCACAGCTTTTATTCATCCAAGTGACTTCCTTAGGTGAGTTCCTAGAGGTGGGACTGTTAGGACAAAAGGTACTCATATTTTTAAGGTTTTTGATGTATAATGCCAATTTGCCTTCCATAAAAGTATATCAGCTTACCACCAGTTGTGTATGAGTGCCTGTTTCCCCACATCTTTATCAGCATGGGCTGTTATAATTTTTAATTTTTATTTAGGGGACATTTGGTTGATTCATGGGCAAAAAAGCAGCATGGAGTCAAGTTAGATCTGTGTTCACTCTGTGACTCCAACACTGTCTGTGAGTGACACCAAATAACTTGCCCTGTCCAAGCCTTGACTTCTTCATCTGGCAAATAGAGATCACCAATACACACTTTCCAGAATCATTATAAACAAGCTGCAAAGTCCTTAAAATAGCAAGGTAGTAAATAAGATGGCCTACACTAAGCTCTCAATCAAGATTAGCTACGCCTACAACTACACCATGATGTAATTTTGCTTTTCTACACCTGTTTCTAAGTGGGGATCTATCATCCCTACTGCCCTGAAAGGTTTGGGGGAGGGCTTGGCATATAGTAGGTGCTCGATTAAGATAGCCGAGATGACCGGCACTTCTAAGGGCACAGTGTTCCAGGACCATGGAAACCTTGGAAGGATTCTAGAAGAAAAGCCTCACAGGACAGTGTTGGGGATACAGTGAGCTGACCTCCTTCCTTCTTCATGTCTTCTCAACCTGTATAGGCAGGGAGCTAAAAAACGACATGTCTCCAAATCATTTGCAGGTAGAATTCAGCTGAGATTTGGGTCTGACAATCCATTGCTCTTTTTTGTGGGGGTCTGAGGATTGAACCTCAGGGGTGCTTTACCATAGAGCTATATCCTTTTTACTTTTAATTTTTTTAAGTTGTAGGTGGACATAATACCTTTCATTTTATGTATTTATTTTTATGTAGTGCCAAGGATCGAACCCAGGGGCTTGCACATGCTAGATGAGCGCTCTACACTGAGCTACGACCCCAGCCCTTTATCTTTTTATTTTGAGATAGGGTCTTTCTAAATCTCTGAGGTTCTCCCTAAATTGCTGATGCTAGCCTTGAACTTGTGATCCTCCTGCCTCAGCCTCCTGAGTCCCTGGATTACAGGCATGAACCACCATGTCCAGCTAATCCATTGCATTTTTGCAGGTTCTGAAAGGCAGAAGGCAGAGTTCTTCTTCTGCCATGCTGCTGACTAGTTGGGTCATGAAAGCAATGGGATTTGCTGTACTCATACCCCAGGTGCAGTCACTTGCCTTGAGCACACTGAAAGGCAGGAACATAGCATATCTGTTTTTGGCTAATCTAGCCTGCACTGAGTAGATCTAACATGATACAGTCCAAAAGGACCTTGTGACAGCAGAGATGTTCTTTTTTTTTTTTAATATTTATTTCTTAATTGTCATTGGACACAATATCGTTATTTTATTTATTTATTTTTATGTGGTACTGAGGATCGAACCCAGGGCCTTGCATGTGCTAGACGAGTGCTCTACCACTGAGCCACAATCCCAGCCCCAGAGATGTTCTTTCTTGCTCTTTCCAATATGGTAGCCACTAACCATATGAGGTGACCAAGCTCTTGAAATGTGACTAATGCAACTAAGGAATTAAGTTTAATTTTATTTGCACTTTTAATTAGTTTAAGTTGGAATAGCTATGGGTGGCCAGTGGTTATCAAGGACAGGTTAGCTCTGGAGTCACCAGCTGCAGTGGGCTGGTGGCAGCTTCCCAGCTCTTGGAGTGATGACAGAATGTTCCTGGTTTGGTCTGGTGTGGTTCTGCAGTCCTGGGGACTGAACCCAGGGATTACTGAAGGTGAGGCGAGAGTTCTACCAGTGAGCCGCACCTCCTGTCTCGACAGTTCCTTTTTTTTGGTACCAGGGATTGAACCCAAGAGTGCTAACCACTGAGCCACATCCCCAACCCTTTTTAAAAACTTGAAACAGGGTCTCACTAGGATGTTACAGCCTTGCTAAATTGCTGAGGCTGGCTGCCTAGGTCTTCTGAGTTGCTCGGATTATAAGTGTGCGCCACCAGGCCCGGCCCCCAACATGATCTTTTTTTTTTTTTTTTTTTTTAAATATTTATTTTTAGTTTTTTTTCGGTGGACACAATATCTTTGTTTGTATGTGGTGCTGAGGATCGAACCCGGGCCACACGCATGCCAGGCGAGCGCGCTACCGCTTGAGCCACATCCCCAGCCCCCCAACATGATCTTGAGCTCAGTGATTGCTGACTCCCCACTGTTCTGACTGTTGCCAGTTTCCCTTCGTCAGCTCTGGGCTTCATTCCATGCAGAACTGGCTTCTCCAGCCCCACCAGAGGGAGTCTGTAAGCACCCAATCCCTATATTAAATACCCTCTGCTTAAAGAGACCTGTGTGGTCTCTCCCCGATGCACTGAGCCATGAGGCGTGAAATGGGGGGTTCTGGTAGAAGGGTCTATCCGGTCCCCTGTACCCTCACCTCTATGAGCCTGCTCCATAGTGGCTGATGAGACTCTGAGCTCCACAGATGCACCAGCTTATCCTGCCCGCAGGTCACAAACTGTGCACGGGTGGGGTGTGTGGCCAGGCCCCACAGCTCTTCCGCATGGCCCTGCAGGAAAGAAAGAGAGCACAGTGGAGACTGCGATCCTGGCCTTCCATACCCACACCTGGTGCCAGGAAGGAGTGTTGGACCAGCCCAGCAGCTCACCCTGTCCAGGTGACTCAGGGAGACCTTTCCCCAGCATGACCTCTCCCCATGACCAGATGACTCCTGCCCCAGTGTGACTTGGGGTGAATCCTGCCCCCTTCTCCCAGGCCTCTACCTTTCTCTTTGCCCAACAGGAGGCAGGAGAGAGTGGAGCTCAGAGCCTGGCACCTCCAGCTGTACCCACCCTGGACACACACCTGGGGCTCCAGCTCCATGGGCCTGGGAAGGGCCTCCTGAAGTCCTCCTGGAGCCACCCAGAGCCCAGGCCTCATGGAGGGTCCCAGCCTGGGGACCTCAGCCCTATCCTACTAACTGGTAGCCAGTCATCGAGGGGGAAACTTCTCCTTGAGTCTCAGTTTTATCTTCTGTAAAATGGGGCCAATCTCTGTGTGCCTCACAGCGGGCGTTACTGAGTTCACTCAGGTCATGGATGGGACTGGGCTGGGGCTCAGTGGCAGAGCGCTTGCCCAGCATGTGCAAGGCACTGGGTTTGATTCTCAGCACCGCATAAAAATGAATGGATAAAATAAAGGTATTGTGTCCAACTAAAAAAACCAAACAACTTAAAAAAAAAAACAAAAACAAAAAACTAAGTCTAGCTCAGAGCTGTGCCCAGCCCATGAAATGGGAGTAGCTATATTATTATTAATCACATAAAACATAAGTGTTATTAATGATGACAATAATCATAATGGTAATAATTGACATGGTTGATAATTGATAATCACACAATTAGTTATAGTCACACATATTAATAATTATAATAGCTAACATAAGTAGTATTATTAGAGGTCTCTAGAGTCCTTCTGGCCTTGGGACATCTAGAAAAATCCTTGCAGCCCTTGCTTTCCTTCATTTTCTTCATATGGAAACCATGGCCAGAGGGGGACCTAAATGCAGCAGCACAGACTTCAGCTAGACTATCTGTGGGAAAATTCAAGGAACAGGTGAAGGATGGGGGGACCCCTAAACAAGGAGGAAAGTTGGTCAAGACCCTGGGAGCACTTACTGTGTGTCAGGCACCATTCTAAATGCTGCATATGAAGAGACTCACAGAATCCTCCCAAACCCTATGCATTTGGTTCTGCTCTTCTCCTCATTTTACAGACACACAGAGAGGTTACTCACTTGTCCAATATCACACAGCTAATGAATGGGGCTGTGATTCACACCCAGGCAGTTTCCCCCCGCCCCCAGAATTCATGCTCCTAACCACTCTACTATACTGCCTCCTGGGAGGAGGGTTTTCAGTTGGGTGGGGCAGGGGTGTGGCACCCCTGAAAGGAAGGAATGGCCATTTGAGCTGCAAGAAGAAATCAGATCCCAGGAGGGCCGCATCCTGGAACCATAGCAGGTGTGTGGCCTTTGTGACAGTGTGACAACTGCCAGGGAATTTACTAACCAGACAGGAAGATGCCACCCCCAATCAAAAGGGCAGGTGGCAGCGGTTGCGTCGGGGTGCTGGGTACCTTTGGCAGCTGTATCGCAGGTGGTTCTGGGGAGTCCTGGGTCAGGGCCAGGGCGGGGTGAGTTTGTGAGGGGGGACAGGTCAAAGGACGGTAGGTGAAGTTTGTCAGGCTATAGGAGAAGGGACGGGCGGTCAGATGAGGGGACACTGGCGGGAGGACCAGAGCCGCAGCCGTGGAGGGAGGCGCTCACCTGCACGAGCAGCGAGAAGCCGGTGTGCAGGGAACCCTGCAGGATGGAGTTGCGGGTGGTTCCCACGTACAGCGTGTCCCCCCGGCCTTCTGCCACAGTGCGCACAGGGCCGAAGTCCTCAGGGACCTGGGTGGGCAGATGGCACAGGACGCATGGGGGGAGGCATGCTGCGCCAGGAGCCCTGCTCGGTGTGGCCTCCGCGCCGCCCCTGTGCGCCCCCCTTCTCACCTCCACCTCCTGCAGCTTGCTGTAGTCAGAGCCCCAGAGGACCAGCCGACGATCGCGGCCCCCTCCGGACACCAGCGTCCCATGCCGCAGGGCGCAGAGCCCGAACACGCCTCCATCGTGCGCACCCAGCACTGCCTGTGCGATGCGGTTTCCACCTGCAGGGGCGACGCAGACGCAGCGGGGAAGCTGCCCTGGGCTGACCCGAGAGAGACTTGAAAAACTCCCGCCAGTTCTCCAGCTTTCCATCCCCCCCCTCCACCACCTACAACCCACCTGCCGCCAGTGGACTCCGATGCCTACCCGCTGTCATCCACTGGCCTATCTGCCCGTCTGTCCATCCAAACACCTAGCCACCATCCATGCATTGACCACCTCCCACCTCTTCATCTCTGATCCGTCAACCGGTCCATCCACACCCTTCCTTCTACCCTCCCTCTATCCTTCATTCTCATCCATCCAGCCGCGGGTCTGCCTACTGAGCTACCCATCCACCCCTCACCCACCCAGTTCCCATCACAGTTCAGTAGCAGAAACGGACCCACTGCCAATCAGTGGACTGGTTAGTGCTGGCTGAGCAAAGACCTCAAGGCTGAGTGGAAGTTGCTGGGACAAAAGGAAGCGCAGCCTTGTGTTATGAAGGCAGAGAGCAGCGAGAGCAGGCACTATCTAGGGACCTGGGAGAAGTCTGGCAGTGACTGCGCATACACACAAAAGCCAGAGCACGGGTACAGGAGGAGGCAGGGCCAGAGCGTGAGGGAACCCTGGAGGGGAGGCAGATCACATTTTGCATTTGCTTCTGGAACAATCTGAACTGCAGGGGGTAAGGCTTGAGACCAGGGAGGAGGCTGTGGGGGGGAAGGAAGGACACCCAGCTCTTCCCTGTCCCCCAAGCCTCAGGGGTGACTCCTCTTCCACCCATCCATCAACTTGGAAGCTCTGCAGGACAGCCTAGTGATGGGCCTGGGGGTGTGCGGATGTACCAGACCCCAATGGAAAGTTCAGAATAACGCTATAGGGAGGTAGTGGTATTGTGCCCATTTTATAGAGGTGGCAACTGAGTCCTAGGAGGATATGACTCTCCCAAGGCCACACAGAGTGCACACTACTCCTCTGGGACCTGAACCCAGGCTGTCCCAGCTCCTAAACCACCTTCCCTCTGGTTGCACAGCCCTGGTGGGGTAACTGCACCAGGGACCAAGTCAGCAGAAGTGGCACTTGAAGATAATCCTTGTCTCTCAGTTGGCTTACAGATAGGCAATCTGAAGCTCAGAGAGGGAAAGACTTTACCAGAGGTCACAGAGCAATGCCTGGTTCAGGCCCATTTCCTATAGGCCAAGAGCAGAGCAGAGTGACAGATGGAATAGAAAAGGGAGGAACCTTAGAGACCAAGTGCCCTGGCTGCCCAGCTAGGTCATCTGCTGGTCGCTGTTCTTCTCTGAGCCTATTGTTTTCATTTGTGAAATGTGAATAGTTTTCAGCACACTCCTAAATGAAAAGTATAATGTATGGAAAAGCAAATGTACCCAGGCCAAAAACTTGCTTCTTTCATGTTTTCCACTGACAGTGATAACCCATTCATTCTTTTATTCACCCATTTAGCCAGACAAACTTTTATTCACCCCTTGAACCCTGACCAGGACAACTCATTGATTAATTTAAATTTTTTTTGGCCGGGCACAGTGATGCATACCTGTAATGCCAGCTACTTGGGAGGCTGAGGCTGGAGGATCGTGAGTTCCAAGCCAGCCTGGACAACCTGCCCAAAATAAACCTAAAAAGGGCTGGGGTGTGGCTCAGTGGTTAAGAGGCCCTGAGTTCAACCCCCACCTCACCCCCCCAAAAAATCCTCCCATCTCAGCCTCCCGGTTGGCTGAGATTACAGGCGGATAGCACCTTGCCCACCTGGAACATCTACGCTCTTATTTTGTTCTTGTTTTTGTGGTTCTGGGGTGGAACCGAGGCCTTGAGAGTTCAGGCAAGCGCCGTCCCACTGTGCCACATCCCCTGCCCTGGAACAATCTCTGCTTCAACACCCTCGTCCAACGGCTGAACGGCCATCCAGGCACCCACACATTCCTGCACCATTTTACAGACACACCGTCCGGGAGGAGGCCAAGTCACTCATTAATAGCGCGAGGGCCACTCATTTATCTGAATGTTCAGACAGGATCAGGCGCATTCGGGGTGATATGGCCGTGGACTCCCAAGCACCCGCCTGTCGAGTAGGTCCACAGACGCACCTACTCATCCTTCCACTCGTTCCCTGGGATGACCCCTTCATTCATCCACTGATCCGAAGACTGGGACAAAGCCTCTGTGCACCCACCCATCCACACACCCACCGGTGCATCCATTCTCACCTCCATCTACAACTGAATTCAAGGTTCAGACTTGGCCCCTCATATGGGATTTTCGGAGGACGAGGCCGGGGGAATCTGTGAGATTTCCTGGAGGTAGGCTATCAGGGCTAGCCTCGGAGGGCGCTGGACTGGACGGAAAGGCTTACCCCGCCATGTCACTCATTCCCCATGAGCAGGGTTAAAGAAAGGAGGCGGAGCACGGGGTGACAGGAACCAGGTTGGGGACCACACAGATGGGGTGATACTGACCTTTGCCCCAGACATAGAGGTTCCCCCCGGAGTCTCCAGTGATCACGTCACCACCCTCCAAAAAGGTCACGCACAACACGTACTTTGGTTTCTCGTGTTTCTAAGGGGGAGAAAGAGGGGTAGGTGTCAGAGCGTGGCTGAGGCAGGGAGGTCACCTACATCCAGAACTGCAGTCCCCGGGGTCCCCACTCTGCTTCTGGGTGTGCGATCCTGGGCGGGGTATCCCATCGCCCACCTGGAAGCGCTCAGGTCTCTGGAGTAATGACCCCACGGACTCCCTTGTGCACCTGGGCCCCTTCCTGCCTCCCATTCTGCTCCCTGACGGATCTCCCCATCTCTGTCTGCAATCTGTCGGGCCTCCTGCCTGTCCTGCCTCCTCTGGGTCCCCTCCTGCCTCTGCCCACCCTCTCCACATCTCCAGCTGTGCCTGGTGCCCTCAGAGCGCTCCTTCTGGGCACGGAAAGGCCCCCCCCATCCTCCCTCCCGGGCCTTCTGCTTCCTGCTCAGTCTCAGCTTGTGTCGCTCAGCCTCCGACCGCTCCATCCATAGAGACGAGCATAGGACCCGTTTATAGGGATTTACTGTCCCCTAGGAGCCATTATTTCCCCGTCCCATTGAATCCTCATGGCTCCGGCGTTAAGCAGCCCCCACCCCACCCCGCCATGGTCTGGAGGCCCCTCCTGCAAGAGCTCAGCACCCCTGAACTTTCGAGCCTCTGGGACCCTCGGGGCTGTCGGGGTGCCTGCCTGGGTACCCTGCCTGCCCCTCTCAGGGCCAGCTGGTCCCTGCACCCCTGGCACTCACCTCAAAGAGGCCCTGCCGCTTGCTCAGGCTGCCGCCCTCCAGGGTCCAGAAGTAGATGTGGGATTTCCCGCAGGTGATAAGCAGGCTGGGGTCGGTGGGGTGGAAGGTGGCCACCAGCACAGCCTCGTTGGAGCACTTTGTGGAGTGGGGAAGATTCCGAATGAACATCTCGCAGCCTCCAGGGGAACCATCCCACCCCCACAGGAGCTCCCCACACAGCTGTGAGGGCTGTGCGGTGCCCATACCTTCCCTGTATGGCAAACTCAAGTGCAGGAGGCAGGACCAGGCCGAGAAGTATTCTCATCTTCCTGGCTGACACTTTGAGAGCCTCTGCCCTGAACTAAGCACTTTGCTAAGCTCCATCCACGAACTCATTCAATCCTCAGAGCACTCTGGGGGACAAGATCTACTAGCACCTCAACGCCCATTACAGATGAAGACATGAGGCTCAGAGAGGGCAAGCTGCTTGCCTAAAGCCGCACAGCTAGAGAAGTTCTGGAATCCAACTCACTCAGGCTGACTCCAAAGCTTAGCCTCTTGACCATATCGCCTTCCCCAGACAGCAAGCCCAATCTTGAACCCAGTTTTCCTGCCCCCCAGCCTGGGCAGGTAACCATGGGCAAGTATCTCTCTCCCTGTCATGAGTCACCTACAAAATAGGTATTGCCCACAGATGCCAATCAAGGTCTATCTTGGGCATGACAGGACCTCTCCTAGTCAGGGACCATCTCATACTGCCCTCTATGGGGGCCTGCTCCACCCACACAGTGTCCCAACTTCCTCACTAGGGCCCTGGGAGGAGGATGCTACCTTTATCTCCAGTCTACAGATGAGGTCACTGAGGCTCAAAGAGGGTAAGTCCCTTGCTCAAAGTCACATGACCAGCAAATGGCAAAGTCAGGCCTTAGACATAAATTTACCTGATGCCAAACACCCAACTCCCAGGATGGACATGTCCCCTAGGGGCACCCCAGGGGAGGGGATAATGGTCTCCCCACCTTGCTATCCACCAGCTTGGCCTCCTTGGCCCAGTCCCACACGGAGAGCATGTGATCGTTGGACTCGTCCACAGCACACAGCAGGCTGCCTCCATTCTACAGAGGGGGACAGGCAGGTCAGGGTGACCCTGGGGCATTTGCAGGCCTGTTTTAGACTCTCAAAGGCCCCGGCCCATGCATGAGACACACTAAAATACTCCCCCATTAGGGACCCGAAAAGCATCTTTGTAGTGTTGCGGATTGAACCCAGGGCCTCCTGCACACTGGGCAACTGCTCTGCCACTCAGTCCCTCAAAGGGTTTTTATAATTGGCCTTTTGAAAGGTTTTTATAACTGGTCCCTAGATTGGATTTCCCTGCAGCCCGCATGCAGAGCAGGGACTCCTGGCTGATACCATCTAAAGTGTGTTTGCAAACGGCAGGACTTTACATGTGTGAAGTCCAACCATTAGGACGGTTGGTATAAGGTCGGTTTTTTCTGTACCTCTTGTTAATTTTGCACTGACAGAGTTGCTTAGAGTTTTGGGGTCTTCCCTCCACCCCCCAGCCATGCTTTGGCCTCAGTAGAGCTTTTCTGTTCTGAAACTCTGAAATGTGTCCTTGGGCCTCAAGAAATCTGTAGCTGTGATCCCGAGCTCCTTAACCTATCTGTCGGGGGACGGCTTGTTTTTCACTCCCCAGTCCATCGCAGACCAATGCTTCTGAAAGTTATGATAAAAATGTAAAATATGACTTTAAAAAAGCCCCTCCCTCACATGTTTGGGAATTATGGGAATGTCCAGTTGCTCTACAAATTCCTCAGGGCTTACTCTTGCTTTCTGGGCTTATCTGGGCACCAAGGAGCCACACTAGGCCCAAAATGGCCAAGAGGTCAGATCCTCCAGAAAACAAGACTGAGGAGACGCCGAGGGTCTGCAGCGAACCAGGCTGCGTGCTTGCCTAAAGATGGGGAACTGGGCAGCCTCTGGGTCCCAGAGACTGGCATTCGCAGCCCACCTTGGGGACATCATACTGGGGGCTTGGCGTCCATGGGGCAGGGAGCAGGCAGGAAGGTACAGGCCCTTGACCTGCCCTTGGGGTGGCTCAGGGTGAGCCAAGGACTTACAGATTTGGAGAAGCCCACGCAGCACACAGCTCGGTCAAACACCCCCAGGCCCAGCACGTGTAAGGTGGACAGGGATACCGAGTCCCAGATGCGCACATGGGGTGGCAGCAGCTGCAGGGTAGAGAGAGAGGCCTGTTACCTGGGGGCCCTGGCTGTGTCCCACCCTCTCTCCCCCTGGCTCCCTCGGCTCCATTACCTTCCCCTCCTTGGTAGTGCCTGCCACTTGTCCTGTGGCGATGGTGACCATATCCGGGTGGACAGCCAGGCTGAGGGGAGAGGGGACAAATGGACAGACATAAGGGCTCCCAGGGACCAGGACCCTCCTGCAGCAGGCCACAGTCACCATGCCTGGCTATGCATTCCGCAAACTAGTTAATTGAGTTATTTAGTCGATAAAACATTGATTTAGTCCTTCAAAAGCAATAAAGGGATATTAGAAGGGAGACTCAGGCCTGAGTCTGTAACTCCAATGCCCCAGGGGGCTCAGGTCCGGACTAAAAATAGTGGCCAGGAAAACACAAAGATTTAAGGGGGCCGCCTCCGGGCTCCAAACCTCCCACCGCTGTCTCAGTTTGGGCTATTCAAAAGAAGAGAAAAAAAAATCCAGACACTGAATGAAGTCACCCACCCTTGAAATATAAATCATCCATCTACATTTCTCCACTGAAACCTGCCTCAGGGCCGCTGGCAGCTTGCAGAATGGCTCTGCCCGGCCCCACACCGCGGAGGCAGGAGGCAGGAGGCAGCGGTGTGGAAAGAGGCCCAGGAGGGGGTGGGGCTGACCTCCGCCCCAGCCGCTCACCATTTGATGTCGTCATTGTGTCCCAGGTAGTGCCGCTGCCTCTGCTCCTCCACGCTGTACAGCACGGCCACGGAGGCCACGAAGTACACGATCTCCCCCGTGGGCAGCAGGTGAAGGTTGGCCCTGCAGTCGCGGCCACGGTAGCCATAGCTTAGCCTGTTAAGGAGCGTGCGCCGCGTGCTGGCCCCGACCCAGGGTCAGCGGGATCTGGTTCTCCTGCCACCACTCCCACCCCTGGAATGAGCTCAATGATGGTCTCCCCCCAAAAAAATAGGCCCGGTGTTTAGCCCCTGGAACCTGTGATTATGACCTTATATGGGAAAATGGGTCTTTGCAGATGTAATTAGGTATTTCTGGATGAGATCATCTGGGTGTTAGGTGGACCTTAAATCCAACAAGTGTCCTTGTAAGGCACAGAGGGTAAAACAGAGATATGGGGGAGGGGTAGGATGGGGTGAGGAGGCTACAAGCCAAGTAGCCCAAGGATGGCTGGCAGTCACCTGAAGCCAAGAGGTGACAAGGGACAGATTTTTCCCAAACCTTCTGGAAGGTGTGTGGGCCCCCTGCCAACACCTTGATTTTGGACTCTGGGCTCTAGAACTGTCAGGAAAAAAAAAAAAAAAAACAAAAAAAACTTTTTTTTTCTTCTGTTATTTTAAGTCACCAAGTTTATAGCAATTGGTGCATGGAAAACGAAGACCCACCCCCCTGAATCCACACCCCCCTGAATCCACACCCCCCTGAATCCACAATGGGAATCCTATGAAAATCCATAACAGCCAGGCATGGTGGCACACACCTGTAATCCCAGTGGTTTGGGAGACTGAGGTAAGAGGATCACAAGTTTGGGGCCAGTATCAGCAACTTAGCAAGACCCTAAGCAACCTAGCAAGGCTCTATCTCAAATACAAAGGGCTGGCCATGTGGTTCAGTAGTCAAGCACCCCTGGGGTCAATCCCCAGTACAAAAAAAAAAAAAAAAAGGCCCAGGCCTGGCCCAGTTGGGCCCCAATTCCTTGCTCCCCTCCCACATGCCCAGTTCCACTCACACTAGCTTCCTCCCTGTTCTCACCTCAGGGCCTTTCCACTTGCTGATCCCACAACCTGGGTACCCTTCTCCTTCAATTCTCTGTCCCCTCAGTCTCAGCTCAACTGTCAACTCCTGCAGAGGGTCTTCCTGCCCATTCTCTTCCCATCTCCAATGCACTCTGCACTCCACGTCATCATCTAGAGTGACTCTCCAGGAAGGCTGAGATCTGTCCGTGTTGCTCACTGAGTGTCCGCTGTGCCCATGTCAGGACCTGGCACCCTGTGGACACCATGAGTTCACTGTCTCCCCCTGTTGATGACTGTGGTCTCCCAGGGCCCCTCCCGGTCTCCTCAGGGCTGCTGCCTTCCTTGTTCTGACCTTGGAGTTCCTTAAAATGCCAAAGTCATGATCTCCTGCCCTCCAGGCCCGGGCATTAACCTTTCCCTTGCCTGGTCCACTCTTCCCGCAGCCTTCGTGGCTATCACCTCCTCGGAGCTGCTCTCTGGCTCAGGTCCTCGCTCGACTCACCATACTTGGTGACAATCTGGTTTATGTCATAACTGTCCAGGGAGGCCCATGGCACTGAGACAGTGCTCTTCTGTTCACATCTGTACTTCCTCCTCCGGGAAGCCCTCCCTGGCTCCAGGCTGGACTCTCTCTGTCCTTACCCTCTCAGGGCCTCGGGCACTCTGGGTTGTCACTGTCAATAAGTTCATTCCCCACTGGACTGTGAATTTCAGCAGGGCAGGTGGCCACTGTTAGTGGTCACTGCTGTGTCCCCAACCTTCTGTCCTAGATGTTCAAAATGAACACACATCCTGGCCCCATAGAAGCCGCTCTGCCTGCAGTCATCACAGAGTCGGGCAAGCTGAGGTCCACAGTGACTCCTGTAGTCTTAGTCAACTTTCAAGTCTGTCAAGTCCTCCTGACAGGACGGTTTGGCCGCATTCCTGTGGGTATTTCCAGCTGTCTGCAGAAGTCTGTGGGCACCCAGAGGCCTCTGGAAAGGAAACCGAGGCCCAGGGAGAAGGAGGCAGGAACTGGGTTCCTGGAGCATGGATTCTAAGCCCCTGGGCTCTTTGGAAAGAGCTCCAGGCCCAGAGTCAGAGTGCTTGCTTCAGACCTGCTCTGACTTCCCAGGACAGGCCTGTGGTCCCCTCTTGGGGCCACCAGTTGTAAAAATCTTCTTCAGTGTGTTTATACATGGGAGAACTTAGAACCTTGCCTGTCATGCAACAAGGGATTGATAAAGACTAGCTATTACTTTACCAACCGCTGTGTACAGGGCACAAACTATGAGCTCAGCACTTTTCCACATTACTTCAGTCCTATAAATCTGAGATGGTGAAACCTATTTCCCAGAAGAGGCAACTGAAGCACTGAGAGGTAAGATGACTTATCCAGAGTCTCACAGCCAGCCAGGGCAGGGCTGGGATTTGAACCATTTCCTACCAGGCTCCAAAGCCAGGCTCCTGTCCATTCCCAGCGTTTTATATTTCTCAAACACATCAAGGTCCTGATGGCCAGAGTCCTTCACCTACTGAGCCCTCTGCCTGGACCTGTGTACAGCTCTCAGCTCAAATGTACTTTCCGCCACGGAGAAGTCCCCAGTGCTCCCCTCACAGGACCCCAGGTTATGGTGTCCCCAACTTTTATTCCTAAGTGAAATGATCTTGTTTATTTAACCCATGATTTCTGAGTTCTCATCTGTCTCCGCACTTAGAAGCCCTGCCCCACAGGTAGAAGAGGATCCAACATCTGGAAAGCACTTAGCAAACATTTGCCGTCCTAAGGAACCGGAAAAGGTCCTTTTGGGCTGACCTGCTTTCTTCTGCTCTTGAGTGCCATGGTCTTCCTCACCCTCAGCTACTGTTGTCCCTCTGTCCCACTGAAGTGCCGAAGTCCTTCACCAACGGAGACTTCTGTCTCCCCCTGATGGCGCCTAGCACCCAGAGAGGGGTTAAAGCCAAAGGATACACCCAGTCCAGCTTGAACCGGCAGGGTGGCAGCTCCGAGCGGGTGTCCAGGCTGTAGGTGGGTGCCAGGTCGTCCGGGATTAGCATGGGCACAGGGCGGCCCCTCAGGAACATTTTGACGGAGCCATCCTCTGCCAAGGCACCCCCAGAGGTCAGGGTGGACAGCATCCCCAGTCTAACTCCCACCCCCTTTGGTGGAGAAACTGAGGCCAGAGAAGCAAAGACCCAGGAGCCAGGCCCCATGACCTCCAGCTCTGGCCTGCCACCCTGCAATCCCCTCCTGCTCTGGCCACTCACCCACGCTGAAGATGACTTCTTTGGTTTTGCTGTCAGGAAAGGACGCAGAAAAGAAGAAAAAATTGTTTTTGTAGGCAGGTCAGAAAAGATCAGGAGCTACTCCCCCCCCCCCCCACGGCTTGCTGTTGGTCTCTGACGAGTAACGGGGGGCGAGTAAGGAGCGGAGCGCTGCCTCTCTGCAGGCCGTGTGCTTTGCTCGGTTGATCTTGCAGAGCCTAAGACACAGGCCCAGAGAGGCAGTGATCGCCAAAGATCACACAGCACGAAGTGGCAGGGACGCGATCCTGGAAGAGGGGAGTCACCAGGGACCCCTCCCTTTAAAACAGCACGGTGCTCCCCAGCTCTCCCCACCCCCAGCCCTCCAGCTCCCCAAACTTCAAGCAGCGAGGGAAGCAGGGAAGGGGCGTGTCTCCACACTCGCTCTGTGGGCGGGCGAAAGGGGTGAGGCGCTCGGACCTGCGGCCCAGGGATAGGGTCGGCCTGGGATCCAAGCCCCGGGAGCGCGGGGAGGAGGGGGGTCTGCGAGAGGGTCTCACCCGGCTCCAAAGCTACTCATGGCGGCGGCTGGCGGAGCTTCGGGGCCGGGGGTGGAGCCGGGTCGGGCTCCGCCGCTTCCGGCCCTAGGAGGCGCCCGCGCCGCCGCACCCTGCCCCGCCCTCTGCGGCCGACCCCTGGAGCCCGCGGGTGCCGCCGGGTCCCACATCCCGACCTGTGGAGTCCCGATACCAGCCTCTTTTTTGAGGGTGAGGGAGAGTGGTTGAGAACTCGAACGCTGGAGCGCGCCTGCCTGAACTCAGACCCCAGTTCTGACTATTTTTATTGGTGTGAATGGGTTGCCTATTGCTCATCTGCACGGGTTCCTCGTTTAAAGAGGGGGTTGTCAGTGTTCTTACACCTCCCCGAGCAGATGCGAAAATGAAATTAATTAATTCATGCAAGCACGTGGAGTGGTGTTTAGTACAATTTGGGGAGACTACTGGGGATTGAGCCCAAGGGGAGTTTAACCACTGAGCTACATCCCCAGACCTTTTTATTTTTGATTTTGAAATAGGGTTTGCTGAGGCTGGCCTCGAACTTGTAATCCTAGCTGGAATTACAGGCGTGCGCCACTAGGCCAAGTTAACACATAATGCGGTTGCAGTTATTTCAGTGGAATTGAACTCAGGGTTTTAATTCTGGTCCTGCCTAAGCCCAGCCTCTAAACTCTGACCACACCCACTACGTCGTGACGCCGCCCCTTAGATTTTGATTCCGCCCAAATCTTCAGCATAGCCCCGCCTCTCAAGAATTGATCTCGCCCAATGTTGCGACCTTACCCGTCTCCTCCCAACCCTACCCATGGGTTGATTCAATCTCTAGATAACGGACAGCTTCCCCCAACCCCTAAGCCACTCTCCTCTAGGCCCACCAGGAAGTCTGGCCACGTTCACTTTCACGGGGTCCAGTCCCAGTGATCAGTCCTCTCAAGTCCTCCAAGTTGGCTCCACCCCTTGAGGTTGGACCACGCCCCCTACGGCTCTGCTGAACTTTCATGTCACGCCTATTTCCACCTGACAGTTCCCCCTGATTTCACTAGGTGCCGGGCTCCCGAAATCTGGCAGGTGCCCACCTGGTCCCAGCCCCTCTGACTCTCTCACCCGAGGTTCTGATTCCGTCCAGGCTATCACTCTGGCCACATCCTCAAATTCCAACCACACTCCACCCTCTGATTCCCCGATTCCCTGCATAAATTCTAGAGTGTCAGCCGTGACTCCTTCCCAAGACTCTAAGGGGACTCTCTTTTACCTTAGTGGTCACACCCATGAGCCTGGCTCCTCCCCAACTTCCTCTCCGGCTCACCCAGAAGACCCTGACAGCCGGCATTCTGTGTTCCAGTTCGGTCCCCAAGGCTCGGACCACGCCCCTCGACATTGGCTCCACCCCTCCAGGCCTTCCATTTTGACTAAACCAGCTCAAGCAATGTTCTGAACTAGCTCACCCCACTTTAGATTATGATCTCGTGGCCGTGACCGGAAGCTTGACTCTAAATTCTCCATCCATTCTCCTGTCTGTCTGGGGTTCTGGCCCCACCCTCGGTGACATGACCCCGCCCCAATACTTACCCTTCCTTTTTGGCGCTGCAATTGCTGCTGGAAGATGTGGTGCGGCTGCGGGGGTCCTCGCGACGCACGGAAGCGAGGCGCTCTGGTGACAAGTAGCGGCGGCCACTGCGGAAAGAGCACAGTGCTGGGGTCAGAACCTGTAAGACCAGCAGGAGAATGTCTCATGCAGGTCTGAGCCTCTCTGCACCCCTCTACTGGAAATTGGGTACTTGGATCTCTCCTCCACACGAACATCTTCCATCTCACAAAGTGGTGCAAAGGCTGGGGATTCGGGTTGCTATGCCTCACCTGCGCCCGGAGTTCGCCTCCTTCTTGGGGGAAGATGGGGAAGTTGCATAGCCGCCCACGCGCCGCGGGGGTCCCGAGCCATTGAGGGGTGCTCTGGTGGGAAGGCCTTTCAAGAGCTGACACACTGGATCGATGGGGTTGGAAGGACAGAAGAGAGTGAGTGTGAGGTCCAGGCGCCGGGCCCTCCCCGTCTCAACCCTCCAGCCTAACCAGGATACCGGAGGCGGTGGTGCCTAGGCGCGGGGGCGCCCGACCCTTAGGTGTGCCCCTCGCACGCAGCGCCGCGCCTTGTTCTTCGCATGCCCGCAGGCGACGCAGCGCGTCCGCCAGCGCCGCCTTTAGGACTGCCAGCTCGTCTTCCTGCAGCTGCAGCCGCTGCTCCAGCGCCGACACGCGGTCGTCCACCTCCATGCCGCTCGTGCCCGACAAATTGTCATCTGGAAGGAGGGGGAGCGCCGGCTGCCGGGCCACCCAGGAGCTCCAACGCCCGAGGCGTCTCTCCTGGCTTTCAGGTCTAAACGGGGGCCAGCCACGCTCCCTACCTCTCCCGCAACCTGGAGCGGGGATGCCTGGAGATGGGCCCAGGAACAGGGCTCCGCAGGGGGAAGGAAATCCCCACCGCTCTCCCGCCCTTCCTCACCTCCTCTCTTTAACACAGCGCCCTGCAAGTGTGACCCTGGGGAAGTCCCTTCCTCTCTACGAAGATTCTACCAATCCGGGAACCTCTCACTCTGGTTTAAAGATTCTATGACTAAGATGCTAAATGTCTGAGTGATATCAACATTTCAAGGATGACACTAGCCTTCTCCTAGTGACACCAACGTTCTAGAACGGATCCTCAACATTCTCTGACGGACATTAATATTCCATTATGGGTACTAACATTCCCTCACAGTTTCTAAGACTTTCCAAGCCAAAAGTCATGCTTTGTCCCCCTCAGTCTTCCTCACCAAGGGGTTCTCCAGCTGCAAGGATAGAGCTTCTGCGGGCCCTGGTGGCAGACTTGGGGGTTGCAGGTAGCACACAGGGCACCCAGGAGACCAGAGGAAGGGAGATGAGCACAGATGACCTCAACCTCTCTTCCCCAGCTGGAGCACTCCTCCTCTGCGCCCTTTCTTTATTTTGCCTATGTACTTCACACACCTGATTTGGATCTCCCCCTCCTCTTCAAACCAAGGATGCAGCCAAATGACTCCTCCATCTCCCCCCACCTCACCCATTTTCCCGAAGTGGGGGATTCTAAGTAGCCCCCCTTCCCAGACCACTCATACCCAGACTCATTGCTGGCCACAATCGAGGAGACCCTGGCTCCCAGTCCGTTGGAAGTCAAGATCGTAGCATAAACAGGAACAAGGCATGGAGGTCGCATCTGCCATCCTGTGTCCCTAGGCCGCCCAGCCTGCCCGCTGGTCTCTGCAGTGCAGCCCTCAGTCCCTCCCTTCCCTCCCTCCCTCTGCAGCCCAATCGCCTGCCCAGCCTCGCCTGCCCTGCCCCCCATCCAGTACTTGGCAGATCCGTTTCTGAACCTGCAGAGAAAGGTGGGGGCCTCCAGAGGTCAGAGGGAGAGAGCTGTCAGGGCCTGGAACCCACAAGGGAAGGGTTTAGAAAACCAAGGGCATGGGCAAAGGGTCAGGCGGCAGGGGAGAGGGAGTCCCAATCAATTCCTATGCTGAGCCCCTTCTTATCTATCATTAATACTACTACAGAAAATGGTATCTGTTATTGCAAGCTTATATGTGTTAGGCACTTCTCATGCAAAACACCTAACATGTTTCCTGGCTCATGATAGGTGCTCAATAAATCCAAAATAGGATTAACTTATTTTATGGTATATAATGCTCTTGGTAACTCCTGTAGTTGTAGTCTACCCCTTTTAGGAGGAGAGAAGGAAGAAGAAGACTACAGTCCAGAAGGCTGCAGTTCCTTGTGCATGGACACACAGTCTTTCCGTGGCAGAAACCATAGTTGGCCCAGGCTTGGACACCCTGTCATCCTGCCTCTTAGAGGGGCAGAGGAGGACAAATGGAGCATTCAGGATTCTCTGAACTCCAATGGTCATTGGCCATATCTGGGAGTGTTCCCAGAGGAGTGACCTCTAAACTGGAAGATGGTCCCTTCTCAGGGACCCCTGAGTGAAACAGAAGCAATTTTACCTTGACAGTTCAGCCCCCACCCAGAAAAGCCAGCATCATTTTGAAGGCTTGGCCTGCCCATCCCAACCCCCATGACTCAAGCCGTCTGGCCCTTCTGACCATTTCCCTGGCCTCAGCTCTTTTGCTAAGACCAGCCCCCACTTCCCACTTCTCCTCATGTCTCCCCTCCCCTCTGCCCCCAGCTCCCCTCATCTGGACCTGACACCCACAGTGGTCCTTCTGGTATCATACTCTTCTTCTAGGGAGAAGGGTGGGGTCTTAAGGAGTGGGAGGGCTGGCCTTAGGATTTGGGGGCTATATGGAGAAGTTCTCTGGCATCCTACAGTCCCACACTCCTGTCTTCAACTCAACAACAAATCCCACCCTCACCCCTAATCTAATCTGTTTGTTTCTCCATAAGGGAAAGAGGGGAGGGTACCAGAGGCTTGAGGCGGGGAGGCAGAGGGTATATTTCCAGGCCCAGAGGTCCCCCAAGCCTTCCCTCCTTCCAAACCACAGACTCATTTGGGACCTGCCCCCTCCCTCTTCTAGCCACCTCCAGAGCAAGGGAAGATCCAAGTGGGTGAGTGGGTGGGAGATCCTGGCTTTGGGAATGGGGACCTTGCTCTAGGGTCAGGGTCGTGCTGAAGGAAAGAAAGGAGATCATCAGCAAGGGAGGGGACAGAGACTTGGAAGAAGGAGATTGGGGCAGGAGGAGATGGGTCCATCGCTAGTCAAGGCCAGGGTCGGAACTAAGGAGGGGTCTCACCGTTGCAGTATTGCAGCAGCGAGGACGTGTCGTAGAGGCCGCAGAAGGCCGGGCCGCGTTCCGCCATCGCCCCGCCACAGCCTCCGCCGGCCCCCCCGGCCCCAGCCCGGGCCCGGTCCCCCCCCCAGGCCCTGCCTCCCGTTGCCATAGCAACGCCTTTCGTTCCAGCATCCCCAGCTCGGCCCGCCGGGCATCAGGCGGCCGGCGCCGGGCCTGGCACCGGGGTCATCCCCCAGGATGTCCAGAAAGGGGCTCGGGACACCGTCTGCCAGTCCCCCGCAACAGAATCTTTAGGCCAGGATTGGCTGCGCCGGGGTCCCCCTAGGTACTGTCTGGTCCAGCCCACAACCTGAGTGCTTTCTCTCTGGACCCCCTCCTCGCCTGTTAGGAACCAATGAGAGTCTGTCGCGCAGGCTCCTCCGCCAATAGGAATGCAGACGACTGAAAGGGGCAGGGCTTTCTCTGCTTCCCCGCCCGAAGCGATGCCCCCAGCTTTGAGCGGAGAATGGGGAGGAGGAAGACACTCCTCTAGCCCCCATTCCATCTCCTCAATTTTTTACTGAATCTCCCAGAAGCCCTCTCGCAAGACCAGGACCCGACAGAAGAGCTTCAAACCCTCTCAGGTGTCCACTAGCTCCTCCCTGAACTGATTCTAGCCCAGTCCTTAGCCCTTGTTTATTAGCTCTAAACCCACCCACGGGCCTTTTAGCTCCGCCCCCCAAGTCGTGTGGGAGCCAAAGTTCTATTCCCGCCCCCCGAGCTATTAGCACCGCCCCCTGAACTGCTGAAGGACTCTAACACTTGGCCCAGAGCCCTGGACCGGACCTTCTAATTGGATTAGCTCCACCCCCTGAATTTAAGCCCCTCCCTCCAAGTCTATTGGCCCCTCCCTCCAAGTCTATTGGCCCCTCTCTAACCTTTCTTCCACAGTCTCCCGGGCGTCCAGGCCCTTAGGCCCACCCCTAGAGCCCTGGCCTCCTACAACAAGATTATCCAGTCCGGGTTTTGACAGAGGCCCAGTTGTGAAGCCTGGACCAGCTGGCCGTGTCAGTCGGAGCTGGCTCGGAAGTTGGGGGGGAAGTAAGAGGAGAGGGAACCTGACAATGGATTTAAAGAATATTAGACCTCCTTCCCCAAGTCTCGGCTGAGGAGTCAACACCTAGAGATGACCTAGACCATGTTCCACAGACAGGGGGAGTGAGGCCAAGCACAGATTTGCCTCTGGACACCGTGAGAGCTCTAGAACCAGACTGACCTGGGCTGAATCCTGACTCCACCCACTTTCTGATTGTGTGACCCTGAGCCCCTGGAAGGTGGGGGCTCCTGATCCTGCCTACCTCTTTCAGTCATTCAAAAATGTTTACTGAGAACCTACTATGCGCCAACCTCTGTTTTGGTGCTGGAGTTTCAGGGGTGACCAAGTCAGCCTCAGATTTGCTCTCTTGGATCTCGATGTTTCATGGAGAAGGTAACTCACTGTATGCCAAAGAAATAATAGCTAACATTTACCGAGCACTCATTTTCATCATGATTTTACAGATCAAGAAACAGAAACAGATCCGGTAATATCATTTATTGTCCTGGTAGATACTACAAAAATGATAAGAAGGATGGAAGGGTGAGCACAGTTCCTGGCTCACAGTAGGCCCACACAAATGACAGCAACATAGAATCATTTCTTAGTGAACACTTATGACGTGAGGCTCTCAGACCAGTCTCATTCTACGACCCAGCCAATCCTGTGGCTGATAGAAACCGAGCAGGGAAACAGCTTTCCTTGCCTCCCAGACTCTGGCCTAGCTCACACCTGGCTCAGATGCCAGAAGTCAGTTTCCTACATAGAAAACCCAGAAGCCAGGCTGTGCGGGGCTAGGGGCGGCTCTAGGGTGTGCCCAGAGGACCCTGGGAGCCCAGGGGAGTTCTGGTCCTGGGGCTCCCTGTGCTGGGGTGGGGAAGAGTTTGGAGGAGGAACAGCAGGCAGAGGGATTTAGCCTGGGCGGTTGCGGAGAGTGGAGGGAGAGGACACACAGAGATGAATCATACTCAGTCCTTGTCCTCAAGGGGCTCCCAGCCCCAGTGCGGGGACCAGACACTGTCAGGACCCATGTGAGCAAAGTGACCTTGGCTTAGTGGCTTGTCTTGTTCTCTGCAAAATGGGCGTCATCCCGTGCCCACTCTCCAGGGGAGAAGAGCTGGCTGAGCGAGCTCATGCTTGTTAAGTGTTGTGCACGGTGGTTTTTGGTACAGTTAATGGAGCTGGATTTATCACAAGTGGTTTTCACAGGGAGATGTCAAGGGCCCGGAAGACAGGAGTAGGAGGGGCGGCCCTGCTGGGGGGTGGCTGTGCTGGAGAGTGGAAGGGGTAGGCAGGGTTCACAGCCTTTTCTCCCTGCCTCTAGGTTTTCTTCTCTATGCCATTTTTCTTTCTCATCGCTGTCTCTGTATGGCTTTATATCTCTGTCTGGAAACTGGGTTTTGAGGTTGGATGAGCAGGGCACTCCTTTCATCATTTATTTATGAGCTGTGTTGCCTTGGGCAAGTTACTTCCCCTCTCTGAACCCCAGCCTCCTCATCTGGAAAATCAGAATAATATAATAGCTCTATCCTATTATGAGGACTGAGACATATGCAAAATGCTCAGTATAGGATACCCATTATACTATTATCATTATCATCATCACCATCACCATCATCACCATCACCATCATCACCATCATCATTACTGATGCCTGGCTGTCTTTCTCAGGCTCACCTTTTCCTCTGTGTTTCTGACTCTTTCTCCCTCTCCTTCTGTAAGTCTGTCTCCCTATTTGGGTCTAGGCTTGGAACACTTGCTCTGTGAAGTCATGGCACGGGTTGTCCCAGTCTCCAGCATGGCCAAGCTCAGAACCTGGTACGTAAGTTTTGAAGAAAGTGAATTCAACCTGCTCTTTGCTGAACTTGCGTTGGGCCATGTTGGGAACAAAGCAATGACCTTCGCAGCCCCACCCCAGTCCTACCACGACCCTACCTTCATAGGGTTCATGCTCTAAAATGGAAAAGAACTGTTTGTTGAATGACTAGTAAACTAACTTAGGGTTTGGAAGACAGGACAAAGTTCAGGCAGAGAAAGCTGCTGGAACAAAGGTTGAGGGCACGCGGCAGAGTCGGAAGAGTTAGGAAAGCCTGGAGACCACGCTGGAGAGCTTGGCAGAGATCTTGAAGTTTCTCCTGAGGGCCCTGGGGAGCCATGGCAGGTTCTTAGCAGGGGAGGAGCAGGATTGGCTTTTTGCTTTAGCATGATCCCTCTGGCTGCCTGGCTGCCCTTCTGGGAGTGGTGGTGGCAGATGGGACCAGGTTCAAGAACCCTGAAGGAAAATAAAGGAAATTCTTAGGTCAGCCTGTTTTCTCTGGTACTTGGCAAGAGGATTCAGGGATTGTCCACAGCTGCCACCAGGGAGAGGGCAGGGACCCCCACAGTGGCTCCTTCCAGGGGGGATGTTTGCTTGGGATTGGAGGTGGGGAGAAGGCTGGAGCAGTCTATAAAGTCCCCGCTGAGAGCCCCTCTGCTCTCCTGCCCCCAGCCTGGCCTTTGGGCCCCTGGAGCCCCCCCACCCCTCCCAGCATGAGATTATGTCAACAGAGTTCTGCTGCTTCTGACCAGGACAGTGTTTGCCCTCAGGATCTGGGGAGGTTGCTATGGCGACATGCACCCCCTCCAGGCCCCGAGAGACTAAGGGGAGCCATGTCTGCCTCTCCTCATTGTGTCTTTGGAGAGTGACTCCATTCCCGCTGCGCTGTGCTCCAGGCCTCTCTCTCTCTCTGTTTCTGCCATCTCTTTATCTCCATCTTTGTCCTGCTCTTCTCTCTGGGTATCCAGAGCTGTGCTTCCCAGGCTCATCTCTCTGGGTCTCTTTCTGTGTCCTTGGCCCTCTATCTGGGGGCCGTCCTCATGTCCATGTTTCCCTCTCTCGGGCCTGTCTCTGGCTTCCGCGTCTCTTTATCTCTGTCTTTGGATCCCCATAGTCTTTGTGTTTGTCTTTCCATTTCTCTGTCTCTGATATGTTTTTCTTTGTCTCTGGGTTCCTGTCCTCTGGGTCCTGTGTCCCCAATCACAGTCTCTCTGATGCTGCCTCTAGGCCTTCTCTCTCTGGGTCTCGCCTCTCTGGCCCCCACGTTGGTGGCGGCTCCCTCTATATCTCTGTCTCTGTCTCTGTGTGTCTTCATGGCTCATCTCTCAGGCCTCTTCTCTCCTGCTTTGCATCTCAGGGAGCCATCTCTGCCTCCCATTTCTGGCCTCTGTCCCCATGGGGCGCCCCATCTCCCCATATCTCTCTGCCTCATTTCTCCTGCACCATCTGCCGCCCCAGGCCCCTGCCTGCTCCCTGCAGGCTCTGCTTGGCCAGGCAGCCCCATGGCGGGAGGCACAGGCATTCCAGCTTCCCCCCCAGGATGGGATGCTGGCCAGGGGCAAGGGACCTTGCCTGGTCATTGCTGAGGGCGGAGAGCACGAGACAAGAGCCAGGAAACCCAGGACCAGGGACAGAGGAGAAAAACAGCCAGATAGACACCTAGAGAGATGAAAAGGGAGGGAGAGGAAGGAGAGAGGTCAGAGGCAGTGACCCCGAGGAACAGAGAGGCAGAGAGGCAGTCAGAGAAGCGCAGAGAGGCAGAGACTGAAGGGAAGGAAGAGGGAAAGAGCTGAGGGAGGGGTTAGAGCAAAGGAAAAGAGGGATTTGGACCAAAGAAAGAAAGTGCTGGGCGCAGTGTCACATGCTTGGGGAGGCTGAGGCAGGAGGATCCCAAGTTCAAAGCCAGCCTCAGCAACTCAGGGAGACCCTGTCTCTAAATAAAATATAAAAAGGGGCTGGGAATATGGCTCAGTGGTTAAGCGCCCCTGGGTTCAATTCTTGAGAGAGGGGGGGAGGGGCAGGTGCAGGGGAGAAAGGGAGGCGGGCAGAGGAGTAGGAGAAAGGCCTCCACTGGGGAGAGAGCAGGCTAAATGTGGAGACAGCATTAGTGAAGGACCATGGAGACCCAACAGGAGAGTGTTGAGGGGTGTGGGCTCCTGGGTCCCTGGGACCAGGGGTCTGTGGCATGTGCCTGCCTGGGAGGACCTAGGTGGCCAGGAAGGCGTTTGGCTTCTTTTTTGCTTGAAGTTTCCAGAACCCCTGGGCATGGGAGCTGGACAGGGACCGTGTGGCCACCTGTGGTCCTGCTGCCCTCCTCTCAGACCCCGGGAGACTGGAGAGGACCCAGAATAGCTGGACCTCGACGCCTGACCCTCCCTGCCCGCCCTGTTCTCCTGGAGGCGTGCAGAGTGCCCCTCATGTCTCCCCCAGGGCCGGTCCTCCAGGCCCCTCTCCAAGCGGCCATTGCCATCTGTCAGTCTCCCTGTCTCAGTCCGCGTCTGTATTTCTGTCTCTGCCAGTGTCTTGGGCCCTGGTTTCTCTCCTGTGGGTCTGCCTCCCTCTCTCTCCCCCTCCCTCTCTCTCCCCCTCCCTCTCTCTCCCCCTCCCTCTCTCTCCCTCTTTCTCTCCCTCTCTCTCTTCCTGTCTTTTTCTCCCCTTCTCCATCTTTCTGGGTCTTGGTTCCTTTCCTGGGTCTCACCACCTCGGTTCCTCTCCACGTCTCCCTCCCCCGTCCCTCCTCCCCCTCCCTCCTTCCTCAGTGAGTGACCCTGAGGTCCTCTTGGGGCCAAGGAGACTCCTTCCCAGCCCCAGCTTCTCCTCGAGGTGCCGGGCAATCTCAGACCCCTTTCCTCTCCACTCCAGGGACTGACTTTCCCAGGACCCTGAGGGCGCCAGGAATGTGGGGCAGAGAGCAGGGAGGGCCGCCAGAGGCCCGCGGCGAGGACCCCCGTCCCCCCACCACTCAGCTCCTTTCAGCTTCTGGTGCAGATTCCCACTGCCCCTGATGCCCTGCCCCTCCTGGGCCTCAGTTTCTCCTCTGCAAAATGGGCAGACTCACCTCTGTCCCACTTATCTTCTAGGTCCCCGGGGAGTGTGTGCTCCCGAATGTTCACAGCATGATTAATGTGCCTGAACTGAGTGTGGATCCAGGGGGACGGGGAAGCCGAGAGTCGGGACAAGACCGGAAGCAGAGGTTGTAAGAATGTGTGTGACAGTGCTTACTGTCACCAAGAGACAGTGTGAGGTAGTGGGTTAGTGTGTGATTGTGAGGTCACAGTATGTGGCACAGGACGGTGTGACTGGGTGGGGGGACTACATGCGTGACACATGTAGGAATGCCTGTGACTTGTGAGTAGGGCAGGACTCTCAGGAAGAGTTGTGTCTGGATGACTGTGTATGTCACTGGGTGTGGTTGTCAGTGAGGTGACCACATATGACAGTGTGACCCTCAGAGCTTGAGTGTGTCTCAGTGACGTTGGGCATGTGTGCATTGGGGTGTGGCTGTGGACTCTGGGAAACCATGTGAAGAGTGTGAGACTTTGTGGGTGAGGCTGCCTAACACCATGTGTGACTTTGGCTCGTGTCACAGGTGGATTGTATGGCCATGGGAGGCACGTAAGGGCGTGTTCATGCCACTAACACCTCCCCTGGAGCTCCCGCTGTGGGCATGCTGTGATGGGGTGATAACTGAGGTGCCTGGACCTGTCCTCCTGGGACACACAGGCCAGCTGGGGAGATGGACAATATTTGTGCCATGACCCAGTGAATGTGTGAATGTCTCATTGACAGTGTTGTTGGGATTGTGGGAAACTGTGATGGTATCACTGTGTGTGTGTAGCAGTCCACAGCCCGGGCACCTGGGCAAGTGCCACTCTGGATGACTGTCAACCTGTGGGTGAGAGGCTGTGGCTCTCTGGGTATGTCTGGGGCTGTACAACTGTGAATGAATGTGAGACTCCCGGTGACAGCTTGCGAGGTTCTGTGACTGTCTCTCTTGTGGCTCAGCATATAGGACTGTGTGTGACGGTGTATGTGACTGAGGCTCTACCAGTGCTGGGTGGGACACTGTGTTCTGTGAATGGGAGTGTGAGAAATTGTGCACAATGGTGTCGGGGGTGGCCCTTGAGATGATAACTGTGACTGCTCTCCAGCATGACCATGATGCACGTGGCCGCCCCTCCTCCCTGCCCCAGAGCTCCCCATCCTGTTCTCAGTTCCGCCATGGCCCCGCCCCCACCCACCACCCCAGGCTGCCAGCGCCTGTCACCTCTTCCAGAGCACAGGGGAGGCAGTGGAGGCAACACAAGCGCTGCAGGAGCAAGTGATCGGGTACAGGACTGGGGACAGGTGAGGAGTCCCCGTCCCAATCCACTCCCCTTGCCCTCGACCCTCCAGCTCCCCCCGCCCCCCTCCCCTCTCTCAGTCTATGCCTTTGTCACTCTCCCAGTGCCGGAGTCTCTGTCTCAGGCTGTTTGGCCTGTGGGTCATTTTCTGTCCACACTTCTGTGTCTCTTTCCATGTCCCCCCCCCTTTGTCTCCTAGCCCACAATTTTATCTCTTTCTCTGATCTTTTGGTAACTGATCTCTGGCTGTGTGTCTCACTGTCTCTCAGTCTCTGGGTCTCTGTATTTCTGACTCCGCGTTTGTCTTTCTGGGTCTCTGACTGAGATCCCCCTTGCTGTCCCCTTCCCCTACACTGTGGGTGTGCAGGGTGGTAGGGATGGGTGTTGGGGGTTAGAACAAAGAATTTTCAGGTATCTGGGACCCTGAAGACCCAAACCCAGGGTCTAAGGCCTCTCTGGTCCCCAATATTTGGATGCTGGGAGAGGGCTGTCCCACTGACTCTGGCCCTTATCCACCTGGCATGGGATATTTTTGTATAAGGTTGGGTTCCTATTTGCAGTTTGAAAACCCTTTTGGCTGGGCGAATGGGAGCTCAAATGGCTGTTTTGAGCTCCCCCCAGGCTTGGATGAGGGTTTCTACTCCCTCTTCTCCAAGCCTGTCCCCAGGCTCCGTCAGTCTCTAGATGTACACCCTGGGTGATACTGAGGCTTCTGCCCAGCCCAGCTCTAGGGCAACCGCCCCCTCTGCAAACACCCCTCCCTTCCACCCCGGCTGCCCCAGCAACAGTTGGGGGCGGCAGAGGAATCACGCCTGGGATCTCGGCCCCACCCACTACCACCTGGGGCCCCGCCCACCCACACGCCTCTGCCCCGCCCCAATCTCACGCGTGGAGGCAGCAGAGGAGGCTGCTGCTTCTCAGTCCCCCTGTAGCAATCCCTAAGGCAGGTGGGCCCTGGAGTTGGGGGTCCGAGGGCGGGGGTCAGAGGTGCTGACTCTACTTCTCCAGGCTCGACTGCCTCTGGGTGGCCAGACCCATTGTCGCCCTCAGGATGCCAAACTCTCCGCCCCTGCGCCTGCTGCTGCTCCTCTGGCTCTGGGGACTGCCGCTCCGGAGGGCGGAGGTGAGGACCGGAGGGGACCCGGTTCAAAGCTTGGAGGGAGGTCTGGGGACTGTGTTATGTCTCCATCCACCTCAATGAGAGTTTTAAGACTGCTTCTCTCGCTCACGTTCAAGTATTGATGGTGGTTTCCAGTCCCCTTCCCCCTACAAATCCTCCTGGTGAAGTACACTCCCTCTTCAATTTTCCTAAAGGTTTGCAATCTCCCTCAACAAATCCCTCGGCGGCTTCTAGGCAACCCCCAAAACTTCAAAGAGGTTTCTAGGCCACCCGAGACTCCAGGGCCAAATTGAACAGCCCCTCCAAGTCTCTCTAGGGGATCTCTGGCGGGGGAGAGGATTGGTTTGGGGGGTCCTCCCTTCTGTCTTCTCGTAGACAGGCTCTGAGGGGCAGACGTCGGGGGAGCTGTACCAGCGCTGGGAACGGTACCGCAGGGAGTGCCAGGAGACCTTGGAGGCCGCGGAGCCGCCCCCAGGTACGACCAGGACCGATGGGAGGGGATGGAGAACTGGCTGGGGCTGAGATGGGTGGGCTTGGGGCGGGCCTAGGACTGACGGGCGGGGCCTGGGGCGGGGTCTGAAAGGGGAGAAACCCGGGATTGGTGTGGGCTGTGTCAGAGACACGTGGGTGGGGCTTGGCCTTGGTGGGAGGGGCTTAAACCTGACATCCTCACTTTAGTGGGATGCGATTTGTCAGAGAGGCCCGAGAAGCTTGAAATGGCACTGCAGGGGGCGGGGTTTGGGTGGGGTCTGGGAAGGTTCTGTCTAGGTGGGAAGAATCTAGAGACCCAAATTGCTTAGTGAGAGGAGATCCAGGTGGGGTTAGGCGGATGGGCGGAGCTGGAACACTGAGCTGGCCGCCCAGTAGGTCCATTCAGCATTTGGCCTCCACGTCCGCCCCCAGGCCTCGCCTGTAATGGGTCCTTCGATATGTACGTTTGCTGGGACTATGCTGCACCCAACGTCACTGCGCGTGCGTCCTGCCCCTGGTACCTGCCCTGGCACCGCCACGGTGAGGTGCTCTCTGGTCCTTTATGCTCAGACTACCCTGCAACTCATCTGCACCCCTTTCTGCTTCTTTCTGTCCCCTGCCCCTCTGTCCTCCTTCCCTCTCTATCAGGCTTGGTGTCTCCTGTCTAACCCTGGCTTTCTCTTGCACAGTGCCCCTTCCCTGCACCTCATCTAAGGATCACTGGGGTTCTTATTGTCTTTCCTCTTTTCGAGCCTGTCTTTGTCTTTGGGCACCTGTGGTCTTCCTGGCCTAACTAGCTATGTAGCTTCGTGTGGTTTACTTAACTGCTTTGTATTTCAGCTTCCCCATCTGTAAAATGGTATTAATGAAAGTATCACTTTCATAAGCTTGTATGAATATTAAGCTGATTGATACATATAAAACGTTATAAAAGGGTTTATCACCACCACCATGATTTCACAGTGCTCTGTTTACAGTTTTTTTAATATATATTTTTTGATGTCTTTATTTATTTATTTTTATGTGCTGAGGATCGAACTCAGTGCCTCACACGTGTTAGGCAAGCATTCCACCACTGAGCCCCAGCCCAGCCCTACAGTTTGCTTTTCTCTTTGTCTGTCCCTTGATCCCCTCTATTTTCTCACAGTGGCCACAGGCTTTGTTCTTCGACAGTGTGGTAGTGATGGCCAGTGGGGACCTTGGAGAGACCACACCCAGTGTGAGGATCCAGAGAAGAATGGCTCCTTTCAGGTAAGAAAAGGCAAGGGAGGGGCTGGGATAGTGGCTCAGTGAGGGTAGGCCTGGCCCAGGCGGGACCTGGATTGACCCTCAGCACCACATAAAAATAAAACTATTGTGTTGTGTCCATCTACACCTAAAAAATAAATATTAAAAGAAAAAAAGAAAAGGCAAGGGATTCAGGGTAGGAAGTCTAGGGAGAGGTGAAAAGGCAGTAGCCTCAGGCTGAGCCTGAAGGCCCTTGTGCTGTTCAGGATTTGAGGTTGAAAGTAATAGAGACCCAACTCAATCCTGGCTTAAAGGAGAAAAAAGAGACACATTGACTTCTTTTTGTGCTTTTCAATCACAGTATACAGAAATAGCTTCAGGTACAGCAAGATCAAGTGCTCAAATTATATGGTGGGTCCTGTCTGTCACCATATCATGCCTGTTTGTCTCATCTTTTCTGTGGGTGGAAAAAGGGTGGCCTGCACTGGCACCAGGCTCACATCCTATCAACCAAGCCACACTGTGGGAAGACTGAGCTTCCTTCTCCATAAGTGTTCCGGGATTGACTCTTGTTGTCCTGGTTTGAGTACTGTAGCTTCCCTGAATTTACCACAGTGTGTGTGTGTGTGGGGGGGGTGTGTGTGTGGAGGGTCAGACAATTGGTAATGAACCCAGCCCTGGAGCTGGGGTGGAGTCAGCCCCACAGAAACAGGGTAGGAGGTGCCTCAAGAGAAAACTGATATGCTGGGAAATTTAGGGGGATTGTGCAGCCCTGCCTAGGCCTGAGGGAAGAGCCAAGTCTTGTTCTCTTGTCCTCCTTGCCCTCGCCAGGACCAGAGGCTGATCTTGGAGCGGCTGCAGGTGGTGTACACCATCGGCTACTCCTTATCCCTTGCCACACTGCTGCTTGCCCTGCTCATCTTGAGTTTCTTCAGGTGGGATCCCCAGCCCTGAGTGGCAGTGGCAGAGATATGGGTACGGTAATCCCAGCAGCTTGGGAGGCTGAGACATGAGGATTGTGAGTTCAAAGCCAGCCTCAGCCATTTAGGAAGGCCCTAGCAACTCAGTGAGACCCTGTCTCTAAATAAAATACAAAATAAAAGGGCTGGGGGTCTGGGGATGTGGCTCTGTAGTTAAGGGCCCATGGATTTAATCCATGGTACCAGGAGAAAAAAAAAGTGGAGGGCGTGGAGGCCAGGTTCCTGATGCCACTACCTTCAAGCCCTCACTGATGGTTCTATGAAAAGGACTCATGAGTGGTTAAAGGGACGCTGTGGGATTGAGGACTGCTCTCCAGGGGTTCTCAGAGGGCCTCTCAAATCCCCCAGGCGGCTGCGCTGCACCCGTAACTACATCCACATCAACCTGTTCACGTCCTTCATGCTGCGAGCTGCAGCCATTCTCACCCGAGACCGGCTGCTACCTCCACCTGGTCCCTACCCTGGCGACCGTGGCCCCACAATGTGGAATCAGGTGTGCATCCTCCTCCTGATCTTCAAATGGGAAACTGCCCCTACTGGTGGGATCAGGAAGTCCTCTACCCATTTGCTACCTGTTCCAGCAACAACGGTTTCCCCCTTGACCCCTCCAGACACATCTGGAAAGGGACACTTCCAGCTCAGCCTCCCCCATCATTCCCATTTACTGGAATTTCTCATTCCCTCTCTCTCATGATTGCACCCATCAGTGGACTTTTCACCAGATAGGGAAGCCTCCCTCCTGGAGGCCAGATGGACAGGGTGGGAGAAACTAACTGGGGGGGGGGGAGGGTGGGAAGCCGCCAGTTTGTAACTGAGAGATGGGTAGAGGGCACATCTGCTGTGGGAGGTACAGGCAGGAGACTCACAAGTTCCAAGATAGCCTCAGCACTTAGTGAGGCCCTAAGCAACTTAGCAGGACCCTGTTTCAAAATAAAAAGGGAAAAGGGCTGAGGATGTGGCTCAGTGGCCACATGCCCCTGGTTCAATCCGGGTTTAAAAAAACGATGAGATGGGGGTTCCGTAAGCTGGCAGGAGAATCCAGTTTTCAGACAGAGCTAGGGTGTCAGAGGCCACATTGTGGAGTGATGGAGGTGGGGCTCTGGTGACAAATGGAAGATGGCAACTGTTAAGGGCACAGAGTGAGAGAGTCCATATTGGAAGAGACTAGGGTGTGAGAAACCAGCCAGATACCATCCACTGAGGACAGAGTGGGAATCATTTGATGACAAGAGATGAGGAGGAATGGTTACCAGGTGGAAGACCTGGGGCCACCTGGCCACCCTGACTGCCCTCTACCCCTGTCTGACGGCTCCCTAGGCCTTAGCGGCCTGCCGCACGGCCCAGACGTTGACCCAGTACTGCGTGGGTGCCAACTACACGTGGTTGCTGGTGGAGGGTGTCTACCTGCACCGGCTCCTAGTGCTGGTGGGAGGCTCTGAGGAGGGCCACTTCTGCTGCTACCTGCTCCTCGGCTGGGGTGAGCCCCGACTCTCTCCCCCACCCAGCCTAGCGCGCCTCGGCTCCCCCACTGCCCAGCTGGTCTACCTCAGGGGTCTCCTCCCCTCTTTAGGCTTCTGCCTCCCCATCAGGGCAGAAGATTCCGCGGGTCTTGGGCCTGGCAGGGCCTGTGAGCGCGCTGACAGCTGCGGCCGGGTGGGGGGTGGGGGTCGGGGTCTGCACAGGGGCCCCCGCGCTTTTCGTCATTCCCTGGGTGATCGTCAGGTACCTGTACGAGAACACGCAGTGAGTTGCGGGTCTGGGGCAAGACCTGGGAGGTGGGGGGAACTTTGAGGGATGTGGGCGGGGAGGGATGGAAACATGGGAAACCGGTTGCAAAGTAAAGGGGATCTTGGAAAGGTTCAAGGATTCCTGGAAAGGGGATGGGGTGGGGCCTTAATAGTCATGGGCGGGGCCTTAAGGGAAGTGGGTGGGACTTAAGGATGGTGGACGGGGCCTGCAGAGTGTACCTGCCAGAGATCCGGTGAGTCTAGGGTTTTTCTGTGTCTCAGTGCGACCCTGCATCCCCCAGGTGCTGGGAGCGGAACGAGGTCAAGGCTATTTGGTGGATCATACGCACCCCCATCCTCATAACCATCTTGGTATGGCCGCTCCTGCAATCCTCCAGGCCATCCTCTGTGATTTCCCATTTTGGGAAACGGGGCGCCACTCCTGCCCTCGAGTGGGGTCGCGTCTGGCTCAGCTTCTCTCTTCTCACAGATTAATTTCCTCATCTTTATCCGCATTCTTGGCATTCTTGTGTCCAAGCTGAGGACGCACCAGATGCGCTGCCCAGACTACCGCCTGAGGTGAGGCCCGCGGGAGGGGCCGGCCGCTAACGGGGTGCAGAGGCCTGAGGACACTGCCCCCCTCTCTGCCCAGGCTGGCTCGCTCCACGCTGACGCTGGTGCCGCTGCTGGGTGTCCACGAAGTGGTGTTTGCTCCCGTGACGGAGGAACAGGCCCGCGGCGCTCTCCGCTTTGCCAAGCTCGGCTTTGAGATCTTCCTAAGCTCCTTCCAGGTGCTCAGGCAGATGCGGGGCTGCACACTTCCTTCTAGCTCCCTCTTTCCCAACCTAGTGGCGCCAGGTCTATGATCGTCTCTGAGTAGGCCTTCCATGGGGCGTGAAGATGGGATTTTGTGCCTTCATTTATGCATGTGACACGCCGTGCTGAGCTAGGCTGGGCTACCTCGGGTTTGGGGGAGCCACAGGGACCAAGGCAGGAACCTGGGTGACCACAGCAGGACTGCTTCCAGGTGAGGAGCAAGGACAGAGCTGGAAGCACATTCCGGTTGCCCCTCAGCGCTGCTTGGCAGCTGTGCAGTTCTGGCCTCTGGGTGGGGGCTGGAGTGAGGCAAGTGAGATGCGTGAGGTGGAGAGGTTAAGGAGGTGTCCGTTCCAAGTTTAAGGCTGCACTTGATTGCCTAACCCCAGCCTTACCTCATTAGGCCTCAGTCTTCTCATGTCTAAAACGGGGACAATACTGGTCTCACCTCACAAGGCTGTTTATTCATTATATTCAGCAAAAAATTGTTGAACGTTTATATGTATATCTAAGCTCTCTTCCAGGCTTATGGTGGAAATACAGCCAAGAGCCAAATGGTCTCTATCCTCTAGTAGGAAAGACAGATACTAAAGATGCTATATAAATAGAATATACAGAATATTAGATGGTGTGTGTATCATATATGTACACACACACACACTAATAAACAGAATATTAGGAGGTGGAAAAGAGAGAGGACAAGAAGAGAAAAATGAAGAGTATCCATGGAAAGATGAGGTTGATATTTTAGACAGGGGATCAAGGAGGGCCTTCCTAAGAAGGAGACATTGGGGCAGAGACCCAAGAAAGGCAAAGGAACAGCCAGGTAGATATTTGAGCAAATGTTCCAGGAAGAGAAATGCCAGGGGCCAGATTATAAGGCAGGGAGGACAGGGTGCCTGGAGCTCAGGAGTCAGAAGCAGGAAGTGGGTGTGAGGACAGAGAAGTGAGGGGCCTCAGAGACCAAATTCCTGAGCCAAACTTTAGTTGGCTTTTTTTTTTTCTTTCTTTTTTTTTTTTTTCTGCTAAAAGAGGAGGAATGTGATCTGAGTTAGATTTAAATAGGATTGTGGGAAATAATAAGTAATGTCTTAATAATAGCTCATATCCATAATTGATATTAAATTTTTTTGGTACTAGAGATTGGACCCAGGGATGCTTTGCCACTACCAGGGATGATTTGCAACTACCAACTTTTTAATTTTTTTTTTTTTTTTTTTTTTTTTTTTTTTTGAGAAAGAGTCTCACTAAGTTGCTGAGGCTTGTCTCGGACATGCACTCCTGATCAGTCTTCTGAGTTGCTGGGATCACAGGTGTGCACAACTATGCGCCACTGCACCCGGCCTTGATTTTTAAATTTATCAATTAACTTTTTAAAAATTTAATATTTTTTGATGTTAATGGACCTTTATTTTTTATTCATTTACTTATCTGTGGTGCTAAGAATCAAACCCAGAGCCCCATACATGCTAAGCAAGTACTGTACCACTGAGCCACAACCCCATCCCTCAATTAAGTTTTTGACTATAAAATAAAAAATATATTTTTGTTACTAGGGATTAAACCCAGGCATTTTCCACCACTTAGCCACATCTTCAACTACCTCCCCCGCTTTCTTTTCTGAAAGAGGGTCTCACTAAGTTTCTGAGGCTGGCTATTGAACTTGCAATCTTCCTGCCTCAGCCTCCCACTGGGATTACAACAGGTCTGTGCCACCAACCTCAGAATCACATTTTTAGTTAAACTATTTTTGGTACTGGGGGCCTCACACAAGCTAAGCACAAGCTCTACTCATGAGCTTCACCCAGTCCCATTTTGCCTTTATTTAAATTCTTTAAATTCAGATGTAGAGCTAGGTGGGGTATGCACATCATGGATTCCAGAGACTCAGGAGGTTGAGACAGGAGGATCCCAAGTTCAAGGCTGTCCTCAGCAACTTAGATCCTGCCTCAACATAAAAATAAAAAGGGCTGGGGATGTGGCTCAGCTGTATAGCACCTGGGTTCAATCCCCAGTACTGCAAAATAAATAAATAAATTCAGATGTAGAACATATACAGACTTATAAAAATATAAACTACTTATAATTTATTTATAATGAATGCTATATAATAACAAATTCTAATAAGATTAAGCAAGGAAAACAAAGGTTAACTGTATGTATGTATTAGGAACTAGTTTCTTGCAATGTTAATCACCATTGGATGCTCCACTTTCCAGATGAAGAAACTGAGCATTTCTAAGTGTGGAAGTAGGAAAAGAGTTTTCATCTCCAGGCTACCTATGTCCAAGTCCCCTGTTATCAACCCCTATTGCTCAGCAAACAGGTTAGGACAATGAGAGGAGCTGGGAGCCAGGGAGCAGGTGATGGCCATAGTCTAGGACCAGGGTGGCAGCAGCCAAAGTGCTTTGGGGCGGGACAAGAGTTCTAGCTTCATTAAGGGGGTGGTTCCAATGCCATGGCTACCTGCGATCTGACCCCAGTTCCTCCTTGCGCAGGGTTTCCTGGTCAGCGTCCTCTACTGCTTCGTCAACAAGGAGGTAGGGAGAGGACCTCCCACGCCCTCTGGCGGCGGCTCGAGGAACGGCGCCGCCCCTGAGCGCTCTGCCATTGCAGGTGCAGTCGGAGATCCGCCGCGGCTGGCACTACTGCCGCCTGCGCTGCAGCCTCGGCAAGGAGCAGCGGCCCAAGCTCCCGGAGCCCCCTTCCCGGGCCCTGCCCTCGGGCTCTGGCCCGGGCGAGATCCGCGTCGGTCGTGCCTTGTCCTTGGGGGCGCTGCCAGGGCCTAGGGATGAGGGCAGCCGGGTTTTGGAAAGTTACTGCTGAGTATGGGAATCCTGTGTCTGTGGTGAGCACGTATTTATTGAGTGCCTACTGTGTATCAGACCCGGTGCGGGGGACGCTGGGGAAATGGGGAAGAAGGGAACAGAAGACAAGGTCCCTGCTCTCCTGGAGATCCCAACTGGGTGGGGGATGCTGATCGTGAACACAAAATGTGAAGCTACACATAGGCTGTGGAATGGCTCATGAAGAGAATTTAGAAGGGGCCCAGGGCTGTCTGGGAGGCCATCTCTGAAGATGTGACATCAAATCACTTCTGAATACCTGAAAGAGTTTAAGGTGACAACTTCAGAAAGAATTGGAGGACAAGATTTTGAGTAGAAGAAAGCATGTGCAAAAGCCTTGGGGCAGGAGGGAGCTGTCCGTGGCTGTAGAACAGGAGGCTGAGGGGGTTGGAGTGGGGTAGAGGCCCACAGATGAGGAGCACAGGAATTGGATTTTATTCCAGGTGCAATGAAGATTTTAGCAGGAGTGTTTCCTGGGCTGTTTCAAATGGATCAATCTCCTGCTCTACAGGAAATGGATTACCGGGCAGGAGTGGAAGCCAGGAGCCCAGTGGGTGGGGGTGGGGTGGGGTGGACAAATACTGAGCCCACAGAGAGGTGAGAAGCAGGTGGATTCTGAAGCTATTGCAAAGATAGAGAGGACCTGCTTTGGATGTCATGAGGAAGTGTGGTGGCAAAGGGTCAAGGAGGGCCCCTGGGTCTGGGGTGGGAGAGTGAGGAAAGGTGGGGAAATGGGGTTCAGGGAGGGGAGAACCAAGAATGCTCTTTGGACATGTTACACTGGTGACATAAGCCATGGGTTGGGTCAGAAGGCCTGGACCTCGTGGGAGAGCTGAGAGCTGGAAACAGAATGAGAGGACAGACAGAGATACAGACACAGGCAGTTCAAGGCAGGCCTGAACGGAAACCTCCTATCCAGAACAGCTGGGAGAGTATGCGCACCCCACCCTTCTGCAATGGGTGGCCTTGGAACTGCAAGGACTGGGGGGAAGATGACGGCCTCATCCTGTGTTTGGACCACTCGTATACATGCAGTGCCCTCACCTCTCAACCATCCCTACCCATAGATTTAGTTAGTACCTGAGTGCTGTGTTTCCCTGGACAGATGTGTCCCATAGCTGAACTTCGAGTCTTTCTAAGCTTACGGCCCTGCTGGACCCCCACCCCTAGCCCTCTGGGTTCTGGTGGGGTGGGGGCCACAGGGTAAGGCCCTGGTAAATAAAACATGAGAAACCATTGCCTTTTCTCTTTCTGGGTGGGAGAATCTTCTTGGCCAGGATACAAAGGGCAACAACCGAGATGAGCTGCATGGCTTGGAGAGGGTCTGTGGGGGTCTTGCTCAACGTCGGCCACATGCTGCCACTGTCCCCCCTGCCTAAGAAAATCCCCAGTTGGGGATATTACATGTAATCTCCTAATACTTAACTGTTTAAGACACATACAAACTAAAGTTTTTTTTTGTTTTGGTATTAGGGATTGAACCCAGGGCACTCAACCACTAATTTATTTTTGGTGCTGCGGTTTGAACCAGCAAGACAAGCACTCTACCACTGAGCTATATCCCTAGCCCCCTTTTATTTTTTTTATTTTTTAAAGAAAGAGTGAGAGAGAGGGAGAGAGAATTTTAATATTTATTTTTTAGTATTTGGCGGACACATCTTTGTCTGTCGTGCTGAGGATCGAACCCGGGCCGCACGCATTCCAGGCGAGTGCGCTACTGCTTGAGCCACAACCCTAGCCCCCCTTTTATTTTTGAGACAGTTTTGCTAACTTGCTGAGGCTGGCCTCAAACTTCCCATCCTCCTGCCTCAGCCTCACAAGCTGCTGGGATTACAGGCATGTGCCACTGTGCCTGGCCATATATACAAATTAAAATTATAAGCACATGTGTGCACACATATACATCTTTTATGTTAATATTTTTTAATTGCAGATGTACACCATAACTTATTTTAAATTTATTTATTTATTATTTAGTTTTTAGTTGTAGTTGGACACAATGTCTTTATTTAACTTATTTTTATGTGGTGCTGAGAATCAAACTAGGGCCTCGCACGGCTAGGTGAGCACTCTACCCCTGAGCCGCAAGCCCAGCCCCATGCGCATCTTTTTAATTTTTTTTTTTTTGTGGGGGAGGGGGGGGAAGAGTACCAGGGATTGAATTCAGGGGCACTTGACCACTGAGCTACATCCCCAGCCCTATTTTGTGCTTTAATTAGGGACAGAGTCTCACTGGGTTGCTTAGCACCTCACTGTTGCTGAGGCTGGCATTGAACTTGCAATCCTCTTGCCTCAGCCTCTGGAGCCATTGGGATTACAGGTGTGCGTCACTGTGCCCTGCACATGTGCATCATTTTTGAGGGCTGCTTCTCTAGTTTGGCCCTATCTGGAAGACAGAGATCCAAGGATGGAAGACAGAATACATCCGCACACACCACAGCAAGATGAAGATTGTCCTTAATCCTCCCAATAAGTAAGGCCTCCTTGAGTTTGTAGAGAATTCCTCTCAAGTTTTAAGTATGCTGTAATTTGAGGGGCAGCAGAGCTCAGGACCAGAAGTCACAGGACCAGGAGCAGGCAGGTTTGAATCATACCATCACTTCCCAGCTGGATGTCCCTGGGAAGTCACATCACTCTGCTGTGCCTCAGCTCCCTCTTCTAGAAAATGGAGGACACCTTGGAGCACTGAGCCTGGCATCCTAACAGTATCAGAGTGCTGCCTGCCCCAAGTGCACACCCACTCCTCCACCTGCAAGGGCAGGGTGGGATTCCCAGACACCACTGTGTCCCTAGTATTATGACATACAGCTAGACACCTGGGGGATGTCTGCTCACAGGACAAGTGGGAAAAAAGACCAAAAGAAAATTGAGTTGGGCTCTTAGTGAGGTCATTTGTGTCTAACCTATCCACTTCATGGATAGTTCCAGAAGTGAGGCCTGGATAGGGCAGAGAAAGCGACTCATCACATGCTCAGGGGCTCTGGAATCAGCATTTACCCCCACATACAGGTGTTTCTCTCCCTCTGTCCCAAGGCTGCACCACTCACAAAGCCCTGGGAATAGACAGATACCACTAGGATTTAAAAAACAAAAACAAAAACAAAACAGGACTTTATTATTCCGATCACAAAGGGCAGGTCTTCACAGGACAGGGAAGCAAGTTCTGACAGTGGGAAGGAGCCCCTACTTGCCAGCGATGAGGGGGTTCCGCAGGACCACAATGACGGAGTCTCCACGCAGAAACATCTTGGAGATGTAGCGGTCCTTGTTGACTGGCTTGGACTTCTTCTTGCCCTTGCCACTCTTGGGGACCTCGGTCCACATCTCCTTCACATTCTCCAGCACCATGTTGCAGTGCCTGGTGGGGCAGGGAGTAGGGAAGCAAGAGTAGTTGTTGTTGGTGGGGAATCTTCTAAATACCCTTCCTCTGCCCAGCAGCATGGTATAAAGAAGGTGCAGGTCCTGGGCCAAGGACAACTGGGCTTCATCTCCATGTTTTTAGAGAGGCCTGAACAAAGGACTTCATCCCCCTGTGCCTCAGTTTCCGCTTTTCTAAAATGGAAAAAATCATGGTTCCTTTCTCATAGGACTGCTGTGAAGATCAGATGAATAAATACAGCATTTCTGAAAAGCACTCAGAGCACAGCCTGGCACAGAGTAAAGGCAAACACAGCTCCTCATGTGTGGTTAAGTATTTAGGAGGAGCAACAGAAAAGCACCTTCTTCTGGAGACCTAGAGGCTCCTGGGGTGCTGGGACCTGAGGTGGCACCTGATATTTGTGCTCCAGTCCTGTTGTCCCTGTCCTCACAGTGCTGGGTGGACATGTGTGATGACAGCAAGGGACTGGCTCATTCAACAAATGCTTTCTAAATGCAGCCGACACACATCTTTTGAAACACAACCACCAGGGCAGTGAGTAAAAGATGCCTGTCCTTGTGGTGTGCACCGCAGCCAAGAGAAGAGCAAGAAACAAGGGAACAGGGATCTAGAATATACCGTCAGGTGGTGATATGAAGAGAATCAGCAGGGGTATAGCTCAGTGGTGGAGCATCTGCCTAGCACCCTGAATTCAATCCCCAGCACCACCAAAAAAAAAAAAAAAAAAAAAAAAAAAGAGGAGGAGGGTGAGGGAGCTTTGTATGAGAGGTACTGTGAGGTGAAATTGATTGGCAGGGAAAGTTGGACACAGTGGCACATGCCCATTAAAAAAAAGCCCACAACAACAAAAATCCCATTGCTATAACACACAGACACCTCTTAACTCCACAAAGGAACCCCTGAACACCTATATGTGAGTGCATGGGAGTCAAAATGGCAGGAAAGGGTGGCAGTGGGCTGGAAGGCTAATGGAGATGGAGAAAAGCGGAGACTCACCTTCATAAGAAAAAATAATATCATGTAAACCACTATTATATAAACATTGTTATCCCTAGCCTCTAGAGCAGGAATGCAAGGCACAGTGGGATGAAGTGACTCTTTCCCAACAGTCTACACTCTTGTTTTATTTTTCTTCAGAAAACCCATCATCACATATGACACACATTTATGTGCACTGCATTGGTTTCCTTACTGAGAGCATAAATTCCCTGAAATCAGGAACCATGTTTGTGTTAGTCATGTTGTGTCTCCAGAGCCTAAAATAGTACCCAGTGGGGGTGGATGCTCTAATTATGTAATTAACTGCAAACTGATTAAGAGCACTGTGTGCCAAATGCTGTACTAGGCACTTTACATGTATTAAGTCACTGAATCTCTACACCCCACAATTACCATTATTGTACCTATAAGAAAGTCACTTACAAAAGGGCACCTGACTGCTATGAGGTAGAGCTGGAACATGAACCCAGGCAGCTGGCTCCTAGGTCCATGTCCATTACCACTGCACTGTGTAGCTGGAGGGCAAGGAGAGACAGCCATACCTTGTGGTGTTAAGATGCCCCTCCCCTCTGCTGTTCTATGGCTTCCGAGAAGTCTTTTATTCAGGCTCTTCAGACCAGAGCTGAGGCAGCTTTTCTACATCTACACCCTTTGCTTACCTGTCAAAGGCCTTCACACGGCCCAAGAGTTTCTTATTGTTACGGCAGTTGATGAGCACTTGGGTGTTGTTCTTGACTGACTGTGTGAGCACAGAGAGTGGACCTGTGTTAAATTCCTCCTCCTCCCGCTTCTGAAGCTCCTCTGGGGTCATCTCACTCTTGGGCTTGTTGAGGAGGCTCCTGAATAAGCAAGTATAGAACCCAGAATTGAGAAGGGCTTAGGCTGGGAGCATGAGTGATCAAGGCCTTGCCCTACATCACCCATTCTCATCTGTTTTGGCATCACCACCTGGATGCCTGACAGACGTTTCTAACTTCGCCTGTCCCAGGCTTAGTTCCCAACTGTCCGACTACCTCAACCTACTTCTAGTCTATTCTCAGTACTCCCCATCTCTGTTGGCAACTCCATCTTTCCAGTTCTCGGGGCAAGAACTCTGATGTCTACTTAATTCATCACCTCCTACATCAAATCTACATCCACAATCTGACCATTTCTTTCCAAGGCCTAAACCTCCATGTCCCATCTTGTGATAAAAGGAAAATCTACTTTTTCCAATACCCTACCTCTGCCCCCTCTCACTCTATTTCTGCCACACTGGCCTCCTGGGTGGTCTTTGAATACAGGAGGCAAACTTTCACTTCAAGGTCTGTACATTTGTTTTTCCCTCTGCCTGGAACCCCCAAATAACTATGTAATTCACTATCTCATTTTCTTCAGGTCTTTGCTCAAATGTTCCTTCTGTGATAATTATTAAGGTACTGGCATTCCTCATTGTCTTTACCCTACTTGATTATTTCTTTATTCGCAGCTCTGATCACCTAACATACCCTAAACTCGTTTATTACTCTAACTGTGGCCTGCCTACTCCCGTCTCCTAATAAACCTTTGTGGGAACTTTTTCTTGGGGGTGAGGACCTTTTATTCACTGATGTATCCCAAAACAGTGCCCGACACATGAGCATTCAATGTAATATCTGCTGAATAAATAAGCAAAATCACTTCAGTGACTTGTTATTGTAAAAGCCACCCATCTGCAGCTTAAATGATGTGGCTATGTCCCTTGTCGCGAATCGTTACTCCTAATAGTCCCCACTTCCCTCCCCGAGGTTCTTTAATCTACATAGCTTCCCCTTAAAATTCACTTGAACAAGACTAACTAGGAAAGCTCTAGTCCGTTATGTAATAAAGCAGTCCCTTTTCCCGAACGCAAGATCCGCCAAAGACCCCACGCCGGTTCTCAAACTCTTCAGGAGAAAAGTACGCCACTTCATCCGCTAAGACCTCTCCCTCCGCCCAGGCTCTGCTCAACCCCTTCCACCGTAAATCGGCGAAATTTACACCCTCAAACTGGCACCAGCCGCCTAATCCCAGCCCAGCCTCACATGGTGGCAGCTGCGTCCTCAAGTAGCTACCGTCTCCTCCGCGTTGCTTCGGCCTCTGGAGAGGAGAGAGGAGAGGCGGGACTTCCGCTTCCTGTGGCCCACTTCCGTGGGCGCCTGCGCAAACCAACCATTGGACAGGGGGCGTGGCCTGTTGCCATAGCGATCCCCGCCGGCTGTGCAGGGATGGGGTAAAAGCCTCCAGTAGTGGCTCGAGGCCACTCAGGATCATACGGGACAGATGCTCACGACAATGGAGAGGAGAAACGGGGTCCGGACTCAAATAATTTCGTTGTAGAATAGTATAGATCGAAGGAGGGAAACGACACGCCATTTCCAAATGCCCGCCGGCCCTGTCTTCGGGGGCGCGGCCCCGCGAAGCCAATCCACTCCTCTCTTCAGGGATAGTCACAGCTCCTTCTTCTTCAGGGACCGTTCCTCGACGTATCTATTGATCTTTCCGACCCTGCACAACCAATCCCAAGCCTACATCCGGGAGGGGCGTGGACCTGTGTGGCCCGGTGTTTTCCCTGATCAAACGCTGCTCATTGGCTTTTCCTCCTCCGCGGAGGCGGTCCCTATTCCTTTCGTGCTTCCTTTAGGGTTGTGCAACCCTCAGGGGAACCAACCCCAATGCCCCAGGGAGTCAGGGAGGCGTGTCCTCAACACACGAATTACCATTGGTTTCACTGCCCGCTCGGGTGGGATGGTCTAGCCGCTCTTGTTGCTCATTGGGTTTGTGATTCCATGGGGCGGAACTTGGCTGGGCCTAAACTCAATCCGCGGTCCCCGACCGGTTTCAGGGCAAAGCTGCCATGCCTTCCGGTGGCCGCGGTCGGCCCCGGTTACGGCTCGGGGAACGTGGCCTCACGGAGCCACCCTCGTTGCCCAAGCGCCGCCTGCTACCGCGGGTGCAGCTGTTGCCCGTGCTGCTGCTGGCGCTGGCCGTGGGCTCCGCGTTCTACATCATCTGGAGCAGCTGGCACCGCGGGACTGAGGAGCTGTCGCGGCGCCCGCAGCTGCGGGTGAGGACGGGCAGGGGAAGGGCACCGCAGGAGTACGTGTTCCCCACTTCCCCTTCCCCAGTTTCGGTTGACGTAGCTGTATCGTATGGCCCTAGCCGCAGGTGCCACCTTGTCCGTCATTTGAGCGCATGCCTTTTCCAACGGAATAAATCTTCTTTCTTATCCTGTAATAGTAGCTCTCCTTTAAGAGGTAGCGTCTGAAGTAGTAAGGTTGGGAGATCTGGGCTTTATGCCTCAAGTTAATTATTTGGAAGTCTCTCTTCCTCTCACCGGAGTTCCATTTCCCGGTCAGGATTGCGGTAGGCTGGACCCGATGGATTTGGAGGGACTTTTCCTGAGCCTAGGATTTATCCTAGAACTCTCCGATCCTGGAGGCTCTGCCAAAAGAAACAGGAGCTCCTTGGGGGCAATGGCGCCGGGATAGGATCGAAATGGGGGTTGCTTTCATTCTTCTTTTCCGTATCCCTTCTCCCTTCAAGGCCCCGCCGATTGGAAGCCTCCCAGAAGACAGGCTGCGATGGGTGGTGGGGCAGCTAGACCCACAGCGTCTCTGGAGTACTTACCTGCGTCCTCTGTTGATTGTGCGAACCCCTGGCAGCCCAGGCAATCTCCAAGTCAGAAAGGTAAAGGGTCCTATCTCTAATCCCTGAATCTCTAGCCTCCCAGTAATTGGGAAATAGGCAACCTGTCCAAGATCCCCTGGAGTTAATCTGAGTCTGGAGTCCCAAACATGCACACACTACCAGTTTGCACTGTCCCCGCTGAAGGTTTACTGTGTGCTAGGCACACCCAGAAAATAGCCCTATGAGGTGAGAACCAGTATGATAATCACTATGCAGATGAGGAAACTGAGGCCCAGAATCCCACAGCTAATAAATGGTAGACCTGGGGTTTGAAGTGGGTAGACTTCAGAACTCGTGGTGTAACATCTCTACATTGCCTTCCAGATACCATGTTTCCAATCCACCTCACCCAGTATTAGTTTCTAAACCTCTCTGGGACTTTGTTCCCCTCATGGGGCCATTTGTTGATGGTTGTTACCCACAGAGTTCCTAGAACAGGGCTTGCACATAGTGATGTTTAAGAGTAAGCTGTGCCAGTTGTGGCAGTGCATGCCTGTAATCCCAGCAGTTTGAGAGGTTGAGGCAGGAGGATCGGGAGTTCAAAGTCATCCTCAGCGACTTAGCACGGCCCTAAGCAACTCAGTAAGACCCTGTCTCTAAAAAAAGTATATAAGGGCTTGTGATATGGCTCAGTGGTTGAATGCCCCAGGTTCAATCTCTGGTACTAAAAAAAAAAAAAAAAAAAGAATAAGCTATGATTAGTCTTGTTGACATTGAGAGAGAGGTGGGGTCACCCCAGTATGTGGCACTCAGTTGGTACTCAGTAGAAGTGTGGAAAAGGAATGATTTAAACCAAAATAGGACTTCTGAGTCAGCCTGACCATTCTGCAGGGCTCAGGTCACATGGCTCTTCTCCCCACCTCCTCCCCAGTCCCTGTCCACCCTCCCATCTCTTTCTTGCTACTAGTTCCTGGAGGCCACGCTGCGGACCCTGACAGCAGGCTGGCATGTAGAACTGGATCCCTTTACAGCGTTGACGCCCCTGGGGCCACTGGACTTTGGCAACATAGTGGCCACGTTGGACCCAGGGGCTGCCCATCACCTCACCCTTGCCTGCCATTATGACTCGAAGCTCTTCCCTCCTGGGTCAGGCCCCTTTGTAGGGGCCACGGATTCGGCTGTGCCCTGTGCCCTGCTACTGGAGCTGGCCCAGGCCCTTGATCTGTTATTGAGCAGGGCCAAGGAGCAGGTGAGGAACAGGGGTGGAAGGAGGAGTGGGAGGAGGGGTGGGCGGGCCTCTCCTACCTTGGTCCAAACCCCCACCAACTCTTGCCTTGGTCATTTGCCCAACCTACACTCCATGCACTGAGCCACGTGCCTTGAATGTCAGATCCTGTCCCATTTCTGTCCAAACCTTCCCATGGCTCCAATAAGGTTTCTGGTTTAAAACTCTGGTTTATTCCAAGCATAAACCAGAATTCTTACTGGCTGTGTGTGCCTGCCAGCCCTCTAGTCTCATCTCATACCCTACACCCCTCACTTTGCTCTAGCCACACCTACCTCCTCCAGGTCCCTCACACCCACAGGGTCCTCTTCTACCTCCGGACATTTGCACTTGCTGTTTGTTCTGTATAGAATGTGCTTTTTTCAGATCAGCCTTTCCTCCTTCCTCCCTTCCATTCAGGTATCCACTCCAATGGCATCTCCTTCCTCCTTTCCATTCAGGTATCCACTCCAATCACATTTCTTCTAAGAGGCTTTCCCAACCACCCTAAAGTAACTCCCTGTCATCATCTCATGCTTTATATTATTTTGTTAACTATTTTTAAATTTATTCTTTATAGATACACAAAACAGTAGAATGTATTTTGACATATGCATGGAGTATAACTTATTCTAATTAGGATCACATTTTTGTGGTTGAACATGATGTGGAGTTATACTGGTCATATAAATCATATATGAACATAGGAAAGTTACGTCCAATTCATTCTACTGTCTTTCCTATTTCCATCCCTGCTCCCTTCCATTCATTCCTTTTTGTCTAATCCAATAAACTTTGATTCTTCCCTCCCCCTGCCCTTTGTGGTGTTTTCTGTTTTGTTTGCCTATCTCCCAACTAGAATAAACTCTAGGAAGGCAGGGACTTGGCTGCTTTTGTTTCTTGCTGTATCTCTTGGATCAGAATATTGCCTGACATAAACTAGGGCATCAATAGAAGTTTGTGGAATGAATGAATGATTGAATGAATGAATAAGTAAATGAAAACATGCTTGTCCCCTGCTCAAACCCCTTTCCAGCTCCCGAATGACCTTATAACAAAGCCCAAACTCTCTTGGACCTTGCTCATCCCTCTGGTCTCCTCTCAAACTGCTCTGGCCCATTCCATGGCCCCAGGCTTAGTCCATGTTATTCCCTAGCCTGGAAATACTCTTCCCTCTGCTCCACACCTGGCAGCCAGCTCGTAACCCCTCACCTCAGTGTGAACATCCTTCCCAGCAGACCCCAGGTCTTCTCTAGGCCAGCGCATCCCTCTGCTGCGCTCTTTCAGAACACCAGTTCCTGGAAACATCTGTCTTAACTGCATTTCATTGTTTATAAATTCAACTGTGGGTCTCTCCCACTAAACTGATTCTGATGAATAATAACCAGAGCTAACATTGTTTAGTTATCATATGCCAGGCACTGTTCTGTCCGAATTCTACCTTATGAATACAACTATAATTAACCCCATTTACAGATGAGGAAGCTAAGGCCTCAGGAAGTTATTAACTTACCCATATTTGCTCAGCCATGAGCAGCAGGGTATGAATTTGAACCCAGGCACTCTGGCTTGGTCCTACCCAACTGTGCAGGTGGAAGGGCATGTGGGTGGACTGACGCTGAGAGTTGGCAGTGAGCTGGCTTTGGGTACTTGCTCCCACAGGCAGCCTCGGTGACACTACAGCTGCTCTTCTTGGATGGTGAAGAGGCGCTGAAGGAGTGGGGACCCAAGGATTCTCTTTATGGCTCCCGGCACCTAGCGCAGCTCATGGAGTCCATACCCCACAGTCCTGGCCCCACGAGGATCCAGGCTATTGTAAGACCAGGGCCCATTGGGTTCTAGCAAAGGGAGGGAGAAGGTGGAGTGGGTCTGGCAGGATCCTGCTTGGCCCCACCCCACCCCTGGACTCTCTCCCTAGGAGCTCTTTGTGCTTCTTGATCTTCTGGGAGCACCCAACCCAACCTTCTACAGTCACTTCCCCCGCACTCTCCGCTGGTTCCACCGGCTGAGGAGCATTGGTAAGAGTGAACATGGCAGAGGCAGGTGCAGCTGGGATGCAGGACGGAGAGCTGAGCTGGTGGGCCAGGCACCTGTTGTTTAAGGGCTCACCCAGGGCTCCTTCCACCTCCCTGGTCTCTGAGGACTAGGGATGAAACAAGCTGATCCCACAGAGGTCAAGTGTAGAGATAAAAAACAGGCTCCAGGGAGAGACAGCTGGTCTCATAGCCTGAGTCTGTGAACTTGGGGATGAGCTTCACCTCTCTGAGCTTCAATTTCCTATCTGTGAAAAGGGCATGATCATGACAATAAGAGGGGCGTCTACTCCTAGACTCAGGGTTAGGTTAGACGAGGAGCGTGGGGAGCCCACAGTAAGGAAAAACATTCATTCATGTTGGGACGACTAGTGTTCTGTCTCTGGAAACTGATCCTCTCAAATTTGTGAACTGGGGCTTCTCTGATTGGCAAGGACTAACCCCTGCCTTTAATCCCCACCACTTCCAGAAAAGCGTCTGCACCGTCTGAACCTGCTACAGTCTCATCCCCAGGAGGTGATGTACTTCCAGCCCGGGGAGCCTCCTGGCTCTGTGGAAGATGACCACCTCCCCTTCCTCCATAGAGGTACTTGCCCTAAGCAGGGAATAATGGGGATGGGGGCTCAAGGAAGCCACAACTCAGCCCTGGCAATGGCCCCTTCTCAGGTGGGGGCCGGTGGCATATTGCTTAACTTCTTGGTGCCTCAGTTTCCTCATCTGTAAAATAAGGATAGCTCAGAAGTTGTTGAGAGCATTGTGCTAATGTAAAGGCCTTATCTGGACCAGCGCACAGCACATAAGAAATGTTAATTATTTGTGCCACAGTGATTCCTTTTAAAGTCTTTCAAGGCCTTGGTGGCCCAGCAGAATTGCCAAAGGAGTTAAAAAACTGCCCAATCACATTTCAGCCCTACTGATTCACAATCTTGTGCTCTGGAGGGCTGGGGATATAGCTCAGTTGGTAGAGTGCTTGCCTTGCATGCCCAAGGCCCTGGATTCGATTAGTACCACAGGGGGAAAAAATGTACTCACAATCTTGGGCTCTACATGATCTTCACAAAGCTCCCACATAATTTAATGCCCAGTCAGGGTTGAACACATCTGGTATAGGAGTTAAGAACATAGATATTAGAATAGTCAGATCTAGGTTCTAGGATCTGCAACTTACCATTGGTTGAACTAAAGATAATTACTTAGCCTAAGTCAATTTCTTCTGAAAAACGAAGAGACAGACTGACACACACACAAGAGCTCATGATTAGATGAGACCAGGTATATAAATGCCTATTACACAGTGCTTGACGTATAGTAAATGCTAAAAACTGGTTTTAACATTTTTACTGTATAATTTACTTAGTCAACAAATAGGCATCCTTACCATGCCTTCTTTGTTTTATTGTATTTATTTTTTTGTGGTGCTGGGGATGAACCCAGGGCCTTGCACATGCCAGGCAAGTGCTCCTCCACAGAGCTACACCCTTTATAACAATGGCTTCTTTATTGGTTCATTCAGCGAATGCTCAGTGCTTCCCTAGGTAGGTGCTGAACTAGGTGTCAGGGATGGAGTGATGGGCAGAATCCACCTGCTCCATCTGAGCAAACACAGCCAAGCACTCTGAGGACAGGAACCAATAAAAGTACAGGTGTTAGCAGCACAGACCCAATCCTGGTGGTGTGGGTCAAATTCTGCCTGTTTACTAGATATGGGAACTTAGGCAATCAGTCATTTTCCCTGATTCCTTCTGCCTCAGTCTCCACATCAATAAAAATGAAGTTAAAAGCTGGGCATGGTGATGTACACTTATAGTCTCAGCTACTTGGGAGCCTGTGAGTTTGAGATCAGCCTGAGGCTATATAGCAAGTTCCTTGTCTCAAAAAAATTAAAAATAATATGAAGGTAGTGACAGTAACTATCTACCTTAAAGGATTTACTGTAAGGATAAAATGTGTGTGTGTGTGTGTGTGTGTGTGTGTGTGAGAGAGAGAGAGAGAGAGAGAGAGAGAGAGAGAGAGAGAGAGAGCGCTAGATAGATAGATATTAGGCTAGGGCCTGGAATCCAGCAAGTACAATATAAATGTTATTATTAAAGAGAAAACGTATATCTGGTAAGGAGAATCAAGGACATCTTTCTCATCTTCTATTTTCTCCATAATCCATTGTTTCTCTAATTTGTTATGAAAACAAAAGGTATAGAGATTTTTTAAAAAACTAGCATGTATACTCACACATTTAAACTCTTTATTCAGAGCCTGGGCCTGGTCCTGGTCTCTGGATCAGCTGTGGGCCAAAGCAGGCCTGACCAAGTCTCCTCTTTCACCTTCAGGGGTCCCCGTGCTCCATCTCATCTCCACGCCCTTCCCCACCGTGTGGCACACACCTTCTGACTCCGAGGCCAATCTCCACCCACCCACAGTCTACAACCTGAGCCGCATCCTCGCTGTGTTCCTGGCCGAGTACCTGGGGCTCTAGCCTGCTGGGTCAGTGCTTGAGGACCTTACTCTAAGGAAGAAGTGTCCACCAGGGCATATGCCAAGGCACCCAGTGCCAGCGGAGCTCAGCTGGGTCAACCTCCAGCATGCTAGCTTGTCCTTTCTGACACCTTCGGCTCCTATCTGTGCTACAATTGGAAAGTCCATTTTCTTTTGTCTGAAGCTACCCACGCTTCAAGGACATGGAAGGGACCACCGTGGGGGTTCTCGAGAGCCAAAAGAACAAGAGCTTGGGCCCTGCCCTGAGGCAAACACTTGGTCTGGAAGGTCTGCAGGGACCAAACGCTGTTTTTTAGTCAGCAAACCAAGGACTGGCATCTGGAACAGCAGCATCCAACCAAACGAAGTCTCTGAGGCTTGCGTTTGTGTGTCATTTCATTCTCCGGAATGGCAGTCTTGCTCCTGAGACCTCTATCTCCCCAGGGAGGCCCACAGAGGCTGGGCTCAGACAGAACAGAGATGGAAGCCAAGGCCTTGGTGCTCCAGATCTGCCTGACCCAATGGGCAACAAACCAGAGTTTTAAGTGGATCAGAAATCAAGCTAGTGGGGTGGACATTATATGCATTTCTTCACTGCACAACTTGAATTCTCCACAGTAGGACAAAGAATGCAGTGGTTCCCAAAGTATCTCATCATGGAGCCCCATAATTAGGAAGCACCACACAGAACTAGGTACTTCATAAGATATTTTGGGAAACACAGGGATTGGAATGTTTGAGAGGACTTACGGCAGGAATGGATCAGACACACCTAGAATTGCTCCACTAGTTATACCAACCCATTGTCACCCACAAGCAGGATGGTGGGTATTACTGAGTGCAGTGAGGAAGAATCTCCAGCCCCACCTAATCTTCATGTTCAGCTATGGACCTTGTTAAAAAGGCAGACTTGCAAGCCCCACCCCAGACCTATTGAGCCAGACTCAAGGGAGGGGGTGGGATTCTAACAACCTAAGGGAGTCTCTCAGCAGAGTTTGGGGCACCCTGTCTTTAAGGATGCTGCTTAGTGCATGCATAGCAACTTAGTAAACCTACTCAAAAGAAAACTCTAAATGCAAGGGCTGGAATTGTGGCTCAGCGGTAGAGCGCTTGCCTAGCATGTGCGAGGCCCTGGGTTTGATCATTAGCATCACATAAAAATAAATAAAATAAAGATATTGTGTCCAACTACAACTAAAAAATAAATATTAAAAAAAAAAAAAAAAAAAAAGCCCTAGATGCAGGGAGCCACATGGGGGTGCAGCTCGCTGGCAGAGCACTTGTCTAGTGTGTGAGGCCCTGGGCTCCATCCCCAGAAGACAAGATGGAAGGTTATGCCAGACACCTATAATCCCAGCGGCTCAGGAGGCTGATCAAAAGTTCAAAGGCAGCCTCAGCAACTTAGCAAGGCCCTGTCTCAAACTAAAAAATAAAAAAGGCTGGGAATGTAGATCTCTGGTTAAGTGCCCCTGGGCTCAATCCCTGGTACCAAAAAAAAAAAAAAAAAAAAAGATGGAAGGTTATTAAATGAGGAAGGTGAACATGGGCCTTCCAAGTCAACTCAGTGATGCAGAAGACTCCAGGGAACACCAGGGCTGAAATTCAAGATATCAAAATAGGGAGGAAACCAGAAGTCCTCAACTTAGATTCTTCTAGTCACTGACATTTATTGGGTACCTACTATGTGCTGGGCACAAGCAATTTACTTACATCAACTCAATGTCTGCCCCCAAACCCTGAAGTAGGTACAATTTCAGTCCTCATTTTGCAGGTGAGGTGGCTGAGAGAATTGTGAACCAGTTGTTTGGAGAGACCCGTTTCACATGCAGCTGTGATTCCAAGGACCCCTGTGTCCTCCTTTGTCCATGTCACCTGTGCTGGGTGTGCTGGATGACTAGTTTGCTGGAAAAAAGTAGCATGTGGCTTTTAAATGACTCTATGAACATTTTTGGCTTGAATCTAGGGTAAGGACTATGAGACCCATTTTACAGATCAGGCTGCTGATGCTTGGCAAACTGGTGTTTCCCCAGGTTTCCAGGCCAGTAAGCCCTGCAGCTCCCACGCACACTCATACTTGGGCTCCCTCAGCTTCACTCTATGAAGGAACCATAGGTGTACAAGTTTTGAGCACTTACCAGTCTCCTGAGGAATTGTTGGGACAGGCTGAGCATCCCTAATCCAAAAATCTGAAATGCTCTGAAGTTCAAAACTTTTTGAGTACTGACACCACACGTGGAAAATTCCACCCCTGACTTCAGGTGACGGGTTGCAGTTAAAGTGCTGGTGAACTAAAAATGTATAAAATCACCTTCAGATTCTGTGTATAAGGTATAAATAAAGCAAATAAGTTTTGTGGGCTTTTTGTTTGAGGCACAAAGGATGGAACCAGGGTCTCCTACATGCTATGCAAGTATTCCACCAAACTACATCCCCAGGCCCGAATTTTGTTTTTAACTTGAGATATGTATATATAAAAATACCAAGCACTCCCCACTCCAAAATCCTAAATCTTAAAAACACATGTGATGCCACGAATTCTGGATAAGGAACGCTCAACCCGTATTCTTATTTTCCAGATTAAGAAACAGCTTCAGAGGAACCAACTGCCCAAGATCACACAGCTGGGTGCCATCACTGCATTTAAAAAAATTTTCCCTGCTTATGATTCACTGGGTTTATTGGTGTCTCATTAGTATGCGATTCTCAACCATCACATCTTTAAATATTATCTTTGCACCATCTCTCTTGATTCTGGAATGTGTGTTAGACCTTCTCACTGTCCTCCATAACCTTTCTTTCCTATTTTCTCAGGTTTGTTTTGTGTTTCTGTGTTGCATTTCTCTCATTAGGTTTAATTCAATATATATGGTTACTATAGTTTTCATTTCTACAAGTTCTGTCTGTGGGCTGCCTGCCCCCTTCCCCAATCTGCTAGGAGAGTTTTTAGTTTGAGATTCCCTGCTGATATTTCCAAGCTCTTAAATTTTTTTACCAAAAAAAATTTATGATATTTTACTTAATATGTGACTGAGTTCCATCTGAAAACTCTGTGGACCTGTCCAGAGAGTTGTTTCTGCTGGTTCCTACTTTTATTGCTTTATTTCCATGTGTGGTTGTTTACTATTCATTGTCTGAAAGGATTATTTGTGGAATTTTAGATGACAGTCCTTCCACTGTTTCTGCTCAACCTCTCAGCAAATGTACCCTGGATCATTCAGGTGATGTGAACCTGGCTGCAAACCTGTGCAGTCTATGACCCCCAATTCTCAGGGTCAGTTTTTCCTTTCCTTTGGTCTTGTGCTCCCCCTGCTTTCCAAACATCTCCAGGATCTTCTGGATCATGCTAACCTGAGTGTGTAGTGCTCTGGGATCCCCACTCCTTTGACTCTTATTACACTGTGCAGGACTTCAGCCTGTCTGTCCCAGTAAGGATGTCACATAGGAAACCCAAGTTTATCCACTTCAGCAAATGTCCTAAGGGCAAAAGTGGCTTCAGGGCCCACATACTTTTCCCTTTTTGTCTCGTGGGTCCTACGGTATTTTACTGACCATCTGAGCTCTGTAGGAAATTTGTTATTTCAGTTGTTTTCAGCAGAAGGAACCAAACTCACACTTGAGGAGAAACTGAAGCCCCACAAAATCAAACCTAAGATTCAAACTCAGGTCTCTTTGGTTCTAAAATCTAAGCATTGAGTTACTACTATGATATTCCCTAGTTTCTCTGGATATTGATTCCCTGATAAGAACGTCAGCAACTGCTACTTCCTGCTCAGTATTCATTTTTCTCTTTTATACTTAATTAAAAAGATGTCTTAGGCTGGGGCTGGGGCTGAGCAGCAGCACACTTGCCTGGCATGTGTGAGGCACTGGGTTCGTTTCTCAGCACCACATATAAGTAAATAAAATAAAGGTCTATCAACAACTAAAATAAATTTTAAAAAAGATGTCTTAATTCCACTTTTAGCTTTTAAAATAACTGACAATTTTAAAACTTTAATTACTGGGATCTTAAACAGGTTTTTGGTTGGGCATACTGAACCCAGCTACAAGACTGCACTCCCAGTCTCCTTCGCAGCCCTTCCATGTGGCCACATGCTGAGCACTGAGATGCAGAGGTGCAGTGCAGGACTCATGAGAGGAAGGGGTACCCCCACTGCAACACAGTCAGGCAGGAGTTCTGCTAGCAGTCCCCTTAGGCCACAAGGCTAAGTGCAAAGACAAGGAATGATGGGATACTGAGCTAAGGGGCCTGGCTTCCTGATGACTCGAGGACCACCATTTTTGCTCAACACTGGATTTTTAAAGAAAGAAAAATGGTTTTGTTCAAGCAACTACTATTTTGAGATTTTCAAATTCACACTGACACAGATGAGATGAGCTGAAAATAATCTCAGGCTCAGGACTTGGCTAAGGGACTCATCTCTATTTTTTTCCATCCTCCTGTGCACAGGCCTGAGACGCTCTTCTCTTCCCAATTCCCCTCCCTTAATAACACACAGACCAGTCTGGGCCCAGCCTTATAAATATTGATTTTATAGAAAGGACCAATTCAAAATTGGTCAGATGCCACACACTAGAAGCTTCCAGAACCACAATTATGAAAAAACAAAAACCCCCAAAAAGAACAAATAAAAAAAACACCCCAGACCAAACTGCCTGAAAATCAAGGTCCCAAATGACCAAAAGATTCTAAAGAAACGTGGCTGGGGATGAAGAGACCCCAATGCCTTAACAAGTACCCACAGTTGAAGGAAAAACCATCTAGAAATTCAAACCCACAGTCCTTTGCCCTCTGGCCCCCCACGCTGTCAAGAGCGAGGCAAAGGGCTTCACAGCTTTACTGGGGGAGGAGTGAAGGCAATAGCTTAAATAATGGGAAGAAGGAAAGTTTCTATAATTCAAGGTTTTTTTTTTTTTTTTCTCTTCCCCTGTAGGGGAAGGGAACAGTCTGGTAGCTTGAGATTAAGGAGAAAACATTGATTTTTATTTCTTTCATAAGGAAAACATAGAAATGGCAGGCTGCTATGATAAAGTGCCAGATCTACCTTGTGATCTGACGGCCCCCAATTCCAAAAAAGGAGGTGAGCCCTAGTTGGTAAGTTAAGAAAGGTATAACCTTGGATGCTGTAGCCTCTTGGAGAAAACAGCTCCAGAGATGAAGAACTGAGAGAAGGTGCAGAAGCGGGCCAGCATGGGGAAGCCTTAGGTGGTACCAAAATTAGCTGCCGTCAGCTCCCTGCTGGTAGGTCCCTGGGGTGTAGAGTGTGGCAGGGAGGGTGTTGGGGCTGAATGGAGAAGAAACTGAGATGCTGATAAAAAAAACACCCTTCTTGAGGGTCCACGGACCTGGGTCTGAGGAGTACAAAACCAACAGGGGTCAACCAGAGTATTCTCGTGGGTCACCCTGACCCTGGTCTCAGTTCTGGTGGGTGATCAACACTGCCTGGACTGGGGTGTGGGCTGGTGGCCCAGTCCTGGTCCCTGGCTCCCAGGGGATGGGGGAGGGGTAGGCATGATAAGCTCCCTCCCCCTCCCCCGGCTTCACCTCCCCTCCTCCCTGCCAGTGCGGCCCCCACCCAGCCCATTGCAGGGCAGCACCCAGTTGTTATCGTGCAGGCCCAGGCGACAGCCTGGTGTCTCACGATCAGCTCGGCGACAACACATCCAGTAGGAACGTCCGTAAGGCAGGTCGTGGTGGTAGGGCTTGGGGTGCCATCGGCAGAGTGACACATCACCCTTCTCGTATCTCTTGCGGCACTGCTTGCAAGGGTCATCGCGGTACAGCGGGTCTCGGCTCCAGCGTGAGTCTGTGGCCCGGACGCCGAATGCCTCGATGATGCCCTTGAAGTGGTGGCAGGTGCACTTGAGGGCTGCCAGGGCCCTTGTGGGCAGGAAGCTAAAGATCTTGACCAGCACGTGCTCGGGCAGCAGCAGCATGTACTGTCGTGGCTCCAGCAGCCTCTGGATCTTGAAGCGGATCTCCAGGAAGTCGTGTGACACGTGACGGTAAAGGCGGCATAGGGAGGTGTCTGCTGTCCCCTCTGCATCATCTGGGCCTGGCAGCGTGGTTGGCGCATCAGCTGGGGGTGGCTCAGGGGGCCCATCTGGCCCCCGAGACTGGAGGAAGAAGAGCTGGCCGGGTGGGGGTGGCTCCTCGGGACTGACAGTCAGGCACACTGTCTCTTCTTTTACATTCTTGGTGCCATCCTTACCAAAGAAGATGCACTCATCCACCACACCTGTCACCACCACATCCACGTGAAAGCCTGATGCTCCACAGTCCCGGGCGGGGGGTGGGGGTGGGGCTGGGGGAGTGTCCTCAGGCCTGGCAGGGGTTGGGGTCTCAGCCTCGCTGGCTTCATCTGCCCTAGCCAGCAGGAACTCCACATTGCTGGGCAGGGCATCCCTGGAAGGGCTGATGAGCTGGTATAAGTCACAGGTGATCTTGTCCTTGGTTCGAGCCCCAGGACCTGGGCTGCCAGGGAAGGCACAACCAGACCGGCCCCCGCCTCCATTGGGTAGGCTGCCGTCTGGTGTGCGGGGCTCCCTGCCATTGGAAATGCGGAAGGCAATGCGTACCTCACCAGGACCTGGCCCTGGCCGCTCCTCCTTGCGGAGGCCCTTGGTCGGAGGGTTGTCCCGCTGAGCCTCAAAATGGGCTACTGCTTCAGCCACACGACTGCAGTCACCACTGCCAGACCTCCGTTCAGACCCCAGCCCCTTAGGTGGTCCACCTTGCTCAGCCGACACAAAGACCACAGGCGCTGGGGTGGTGGGGCGGGGATAGCTCTGCAGGGCCAGGGCGGCCCTCTGTTCTACCAGGGCCACCATCTCTGCTACAGAGAGCAAGTCCACATCCTCCCCTGCTGAAGTGGGGCCCCCCTCGGCAGCAGGGGGTCCCTCCCGGCCCCCTGGGTCCGGAGGAGCTTTGGTGGATTCCAGACAGCGCCGCCTCCGCTTGGCCTTGGAGCTGTCACTGCCCCAGTGCCCCTTGACCTTCATGGAGCTGGCCCGGCTGCCTCCACCACACTGGTGGGCCACGAAGAAGGCCACCTTCTCCTTTGTATTCCCAGGCTTGATAACATACCATGTGTCCAGCAGGACTCGGCCCTCATCACCAGCACCTGCTGCTGAGAGGAGCGGAGCAGGCTGAGCAGCAGGGGCCTCTGTGGCCAAGGCGGGCGGGGTATTCTCCGAGTGCGCAGGCCCATGGTCAGGCTCAGCCCCACTGCCTGGCTCGGAGCAGGCTGATGACTTGAGGGATGTGGAAGGCGGGCGCGGCTGGTTCTGGGAGTAGGTACCAAAGGGCCGGGGACACCAGAGCTGGAAGGGCAGGAGGCCGCCACGGTCCATTTTGGGGGATGATGACAAACAGGCAAGAGTCACCGGATCTCAGGACCAGGATGGTGGTGGGGGGCTCCACATGCCACCTGGAGACAGGGAAGAGCAGGTTAGGAACTGGGGGAACAGTCTTCCCTCCCAGGAGCACCAGATCTCAACCTCTCCAGAACAAACCGATCAAATTAGACCATCAGGTGCTAGAGGCCTTAAGTTCCATCCCCAGCACCACTGGGGAAAACAAAACAAAACCCAAATTCCCACCCCATATATCAGGTGAGCAAACAGGAATGAAGAGGGGATGACATCTCTTTGAACACACAGAATGTGGCCCTAACTGGCAGCTTGCTCCACTCCCATAAATCCTACACCTCCGCCAGACTATCTTTGCTCATAGTCCAGAGGCCTCCGGTTGACATGACCTTTAAACTTGAGTGAAAGTGCCAGTCAACAGAAAAGATCCACCTTGTTCTCTTTGCTCTCCCAGGAGCCAGTTATGGAAAAAATAGGAATTCCCAGCCCTGCCCACAACTATAGCTGCTTGATTCCACAGAGGGAAGAACAAGGTGGATTGGGTGGGGAAGAAAATCTGAGGTCAGAGCCAGACAGGCCTTTAAGAAACTCACTTTTGGGGGTTCATGGGGCTCTTTGAGAATCTCTTAAAGCTGGGTATCCTCACCTAGAAGAGAGCACACCCTTGCAAAGGCTCTGCAGGTGCTTCCCTGAAGTACAGTCACAGGCTCCTAGGATAAAAGCACCTACATCTAGCCCCCTCTTGAAATCGCACACAAATAAACTGAGGCGCAGAGTGGGGAAAGGTCACACAGCTAATGGGACAGTAGGTCTGGAGCAAAACCATCCTCTCAAACTTGGTTTCTGGACCCCTCAGCTCAGTGCTCTCAATAAAGACTACTTTATTTTGCAACAACTTTATGTACATGACCCAATGTGAAGGTGATTTTGGTAATGAATCCGATATGACTAATCTCCACTGCACTTTCTTCTTACCAGTAAGCAGCAGACGCCTCACTCTCAAAGTCCCTGGCATCACATCCTAAAATGGAAGTAACCCTCCAAACTTCAAACCTTCCATATGCCTCCAGACCAGAGAGGTCTCCAAACTATGGACAAAGGGCTCTTTGCCTGTCTCTGTGAATGAAGTTTTATTAAAATGCATATTATGGCTTCTTTCATGCTACAATAGCAGAGCTGCAGGGCTGCAGCAAAGACTGTAAAGCCTGAAATATTCATTATCTGGCCCTTTGTGGAAAAGGTCTGCCAACTCTGGCAGTATAGACTGTCCCTCTAAAACCAGGCAATTCCAGATTCCTCATTCACTCTATAGTTCTGTATGACTTCCAAACACAAGCATCAATAACAAAAAAAAAAAAAAAAAAAAAAACCAAAAACAACAACAACAACAACAACAAAAAAAATCAATCCTAATCATTTTTACCTCCCCTCATAATCCCCTAATCAGTTCCTATCCTTATCTCCAGAAACTCTATACTCCTCTTGCCAAATATCCAGATTCTTTCAAATTCATTTTAAACCCCCAAATGTAAAAATACACCTCCAGCACAGAAGGGCCCGGTCTCAAAGAACTTTTCATGGATTCCAAGGTACACAGCCACCTCGTAACCTCACAGATGTTTCAATTTCCTAACATCCTATACTCAACCCAAACATCCCTCCTACAAGTCCCTTAATTCCACAGGACCCCCCTCCCGGGCAAAAGAATTCACTAAAACCCAAAACTTCCCTAACATTTAAGGCAAATCCCAAACCAAATAAATATCTCTCAAAGCCAAAAAAATCCTCACAAATGTTACTATAGCAGACACGTGCTACAGCACGCTCACTGGGCACTGTTTTAAAACTGCTGATGCGCGGGGCCCCTAGGAAGCAGGCAGTGTTAGCAGTTCCTGTTTCCAGGTGAGTCACAGAAAGTAAATCCCTTGCCCAGGGTCAGACAGGTAGCCGTGAGGATAGACAAGTCCAGGCATTCTGGCTCCGGAATCGGAATGGGTACTCTTGGGCTCCTTGCTTCTAAGTCTCTCCAGGAGCTCCCCAAATCCTATGCCCACCAAATACCCCAACACACAGGAAACTCCTAGAACACAGCCGAACCTCCCACATGACAAAAGAACCCAAACCCCAAAGCGCCTTACGCTCAAGGAAACCCCGGAATAGTTCTAACACCCTCGCAACTTCCCCACCCGAAAATATCACCTAAACACAAAGGGAACCCTCTGATATCGCAGCCTCCCCCTCAAGGAAAGCTCCCGCACCCCTCAGGTGACCCTCCAAATCTAGACACGCCCCCAAGGGGCCCTCACCCGCAGCGCCTCCCGCAGGTAGCAGGAGTGGCGCCCACACGCATGCGCGGGAGAGCTAAAAGGACCCGCCCCCTCGCGCCTTCTCTCCCGCCCTCGAGCGCAGCTAATTTCCCTCCGCCCCTTTGTTGACAGACGCGCGCGTGACGCCCTCAGCCAATGAGTGGTCGCCGTTCGGGGTCGTGCCCATATAAGGAAGGCCTTGGCGAAAGGGCCCGACTTGGAAATAGGGAGGAGTAGGCGAGAGGTGACGCGAGGGGGTGGAGGGATGGAAACAGCCACATGTAAGGGAGTGTTAGAGAATTCCCAACGTCCTGCTAAACGGAGGAACTAGACCCGGATGGAAGCCACACTCCAGCACGCAAAGGGAAGCTTATTACTTGCCGTTCCCTCAGAACCGGAGCCTTGATTGACAACAGAGGTTTAAAGGGCCAGGTGGCCTCAGGAATTGAAAACTCTGGGGCGAAAGGAAGTGCAGAGAAATCATAGAATGCTAGGCTTTTGTTGCAAGCAGTGGAGGTCGCGATTTCCCGCCTGGGAAAATGGGCAGGGAATCACTTTACCTTTAAAAACAATCAGGAAGAGCCCTGTGACAGTCCCTACAACACTGAGCTGAAGCCTTCAGGCCTGGCATTCAATGCTCAGGCCGGGTGGACATAATGGTCCTACCTGTCCATTCATTCTTTCCAACCAGGTGCTCCAAACCTGACTCACACTCACTGCAGGAAAACAATAGGAAAAAACACGAAAATGTTTTTTAAGCATCGATTATATGTTAACTTAAAATTGCACACACAGCTTGTCATGAGTTCTGGTCCAGATCCTAATCCAAGCCATTCAAGAGAAACTCAAAAACAGCTCTCAGGAGGCCCCTGTCCTCCAACCCCCAGCCTTGCCTGTTCCACCTATACCCAAAGGACAGCAGGAAGCACAACCAGATGGGTCTTGTTAAGGCACAAACCTATAAACGTGCTCCTGCCCCACCAGGCTTAGAATATGCCATTGGCTCCCTTCTGGCACGTGGGGAAAAGCCCAGGTACCCCACTTGTCCAGCCTCATCCCTGCCCACTCCTCCACTCTGGCACTCCACGCATCCCCGACTCTCCCGGAGTGGACTCTGGGACGTCTGACCTGACATACAGAGTAGTTAGAATGCCCAGGCTCTGGATGTGAGGGAGATCTGGCTGTGACATCTGTCACCCTACTGATTGCCAGGGTTGATTTAGCTAATCTCTCTGCCTAGGTAGGTGTCCCCTTCCTTCCACACTGTCCCTGCTCTGTTGTGGACCTATCACACTGGTCAAGAAGATGACGTTCCCCTATAAAGGAGGACTATGGGTATGGAGCAACTGTGCTCCCTGCTAGAACCTCTAAGCAAGTTCTCAAGAATACGCAGGCCAGGTGTGATCCTCAGTAGGTGTTGCTATTCTCTTCACTATATGGATGAAGAAAATGAGGCAAGGCAGCATGCCTGACCAGCCCAAGGTCACAGAGAACTACTGTGAGTTGGAGCAGAGATACGAAGCCAGGGATCTGACTGCAGAGTCACTGTGCCCTACTGCTTCCCTTATAGTCTGTGGGATCTCAGTTCAGCATCCTTTCCTTCAGGGTGTTGTCCCCCATACTGACTCAGGCTGGAACCCACACCAGCCTCCTTGCTACTTATTTTTCAAAGCTGCAAAGCTCTTCCCTTCCCTGTCTGTATTTGTTATTCCTGCTGACCACATGCACTCCCGTAGGTCACACATGGCTCAATCCCTTAGGTTCAGATCTTGGCTCAAGTGTAATTTTATACAGAGAGACTCTTCCCTTCCTGGAAACTACTCATTTGCCCCAGGGAGGACTTGGTTCCCTCCTCCCAGCCCTGCACTGTGAGCCTTCTGTCTGAGGATGGCTGTATCTTCCTCACTGGATTGTGCAGAGGGGGAGGTAGGGTCTGGAACCAGATTTTCTAACTCCCAACACACTGAGCCCAGCACAAAGCTCTATACTAGGTCAGCATCAGAGACTACTCCATGAAGACCCACTCATAAGACCTCATGACTCAGAAAGATGAAAAATAAAAAGATGGAAAAAGACTGATCTAGCAAAACAGAACCAAGAGAAGGAAGGAAGGAAGGAAAAAAGGAGAGGAAGAAAATGGCAGAAACAAAAGATAGTATTAGGGACAAATATGGTGATAAAACAAACTGACCCATTGTACACACAAAACTTCTTGGCCCCTAAGATGAGGGCCTCAGATATATAAGCAGAAAACAACCATCCCTGCACATGACAGTCACAGAAATAAGACTTTGGCAAATCCACAATTGTAATGGGAAACCTATTCACAGAAGAGATCACTTGAGAGAAAGAAAAAAAGAATAAGGAACTGAACCACACAATTTACAAACTGATGGAATGCCCCCAACAATGAGAACATGTACATTTTTACATCCCTCGTGTACATGAAAAGCATTTGCAAAAACCTGTCTGATATGCACTGAGGACCTCTCATGTGCTGGCCCTGGCTTGGATGCCTTGGACACATAGGTGACAGTGAGCTCACCAGAAACAGCTCATGGGCAAGGGGGGAGACATCCAAAAGAGCAATCATAATCAACATAAATGTATTAATCACAAAAGCAGTTAATACCTGAGCAGACACCATGTGCCAGGCTTTGCTCTCAGCACTTTACTATTTTTAGTGTCATGTCAAAGACTAAGTAACTGAGGCACAGTGGCTAAGGAAAAGCCCTTGTTAACAGTTTTGTAGAAGAACTTTGAATCAATGGGGGGAGTTGGGCCGACTCCAGAGCTCAAGTTCTCTACTACAACACAAAGCCCATCCTGATAAATAAAGATGAGGAGGGAGGTTTCATTCACTGAACTTACTGAGCCCTCTGTGTGGATTATCTTGTTCAATCCTCAAGGCCTTTCCACTCACTCTTCCCCCTGCCTAATATGCTCTCTCCAGATTATCTACAGGGCTCACCCCTTACCTCCTTTGGGATTTGCTCAGAATTCACTCTGAGACCTTCTTTGATTCAAATCCACAACCCTGCACCCAAGGCACACTCCCTCAGGCTCCTTCCCTGATTCCTTCCCCTTCCTAGCACGTGTTATTATTTGATATGCTATAAACTTCGTTTACAAAGCCTAGTGTCCATCTCCCCTTGCCAAAATGAAAGTTCCCCGAGGGCTGGCTTTTCTGTCTGCTGCTTCCCCAGCTTTTGGATCCATGCTGAGTACTTGGCTGCTCCTAAGGGTGATTCCTGCAGCAGTGGCTACGCATCATCCCCTGGCAGTTTGTTAAAAACGTAGACTCTCAGGCCCTGCCCCAGAGCTGTGGACTTTGAATGTGTACTTCAGCAAGCCCTCCAGAGCCTTCATGTGTACATTAAAGTTTGCAAAGCAATGCCTTGGCTCATGATAGGTGCGTGATATACAATGTTTGCATCAATGAATGAATGAATGAATGGTGAACATATAAATTCCTCACAGTCATGCTGCCCAGCTTCTGCATGTCTTCTCCTGGGCACAATTCTTGGGTGCTCCAGCCAGCACCCTCTGTGGAAATCCTGCCCTAGCACCGAGGCAGAATGCCTCCCCACCCCACCCCCTCCCTGCCCCCTACCCTGCCCCCAGAGTGCTGTCCTCATACCTTCTCATGCTACATGTGATCTCCCTGGCCTCAGGCTTCCTCTTGCAACACCTGTCACCTGTCACTGCTGAACAGCAATGAGCTGAGTGAGTGAGGGCCCCTCTTCCCTCCAGCCTGTGAGCTTCAGGAAGGCTGGGACCTCCGTGTTCCCTGCACATGCACAATTCCAGCCTCCCAGCTTGGCTCACTCAGCTGGTTTAGCTGTTCTGCTTCATCCTTTTCATGGCAGTCCCAGGGATCTTTCCAAACACAACAGGACCACATCACTCCCTTCAAACCCTTCAATGAAGACACAGGAGTTCTCAGAAAAAAATACACATCCCATGTACCCTCTCTCAAGAAGCAGCCGGAGCATTTGCTTCATCAAAATGAAGGAGTAAACAAATAAAAAAGGAGATACCACATCGAGAAAAGAAGATCTGGTCCAGAAGAGAAGCAAAAAGAACGTCCAGGTGAATAAGGGGAGGCCAGCTGTGCTACAGGTCTGGGGACAGCTGTCTCCATAAATGCACAAAGAATGGAGAAAAGCTGAATGTTAACTTCTATCCAATGGAAGACACTGGAGGAAAAAGACACAAGAGAATAAACCAAAGAAAGAAGGAAAGAAATGATCAAATGATCAAATCTATCAGCAGATAGATTCTGACACACCCAGGGAGCATCAGGTAGCCCTGGCCCCTAGCCCCGGGGCAACCCCCCCCCACACACACACACACACAGGGTAGGGCATGGAGCAAGTTCTCAGGGAACACACTTGACCAGTCACAGGAATTGGTGGCAAATGGCCATGGGCTATGCCCCGGGGTCTGTTACTTTCATCTCCCATCTCCACTGCCCCTTAGTCCACAGTCCATCCATACCTTCCCCCTGACTTGTTGGCCTCAGGGTCTGCTGGCCTCTTTCCCTCAGAAGTTGCCCTTTTCTGACTATTAGCTCCCTGCAGTTAGGAATTGTCCAAACCCTAGGAATCTAGATCCTGGGAGCAGAGAGAACCCAGGCAAGGCCTGCTGAATCCCAGCCTTCTCACTTCAGGGGGTGTGACCTCGGGGGGCCTCTGTTTCTTCTTTTTCTCCATAAAATGGAGATAATGGGTGCGGGGTGCAGCTCAGTAGTCAGCACTTACCTAGCAAGCACACGGCTCTGGGTTCCATCCCAGCACTGCCAACACAGTAAAGCAGAGGTAGTGACAACACCCACCCCTGGGCTGGCTGACAATGTATTGAAATCAACCTGTCAGAGCACCTGAGGCCAACCTGGCATCAAACCGAGGCTGAAGGTTTAGGTGCTGGGATAATACACACAAAGAGAGGCTCAAAGATCACTGAGTGGTACCAAGGACTCCTTCCCTCTTTGTTTCACATTGTGAGATGACCTGATCCTGAGTCATTTACAAAAAAAAAAAAAAAAAAGAAGGGCCATTTCTTTTCTTCTTCTTCTTTTTAGTACTGCGGATTAAACCCAGTAGCACTTAACCACTGATTCACATCCCCAGTCTTTTTTAATATTTTATTTAGAGGCAGGATCTCACTGAGTTGCTTAGGGCCTTGCTAAGTTGCTGAGGCTGGCTTCGAACTTGTGATCCTCCTGCCTCAGCCTCCAGAGCTACTGGGAAAGAAGGGCCATCTCTGTGTAACTGTTGGGTTCTGGGCCACACTGAACAGGTATTTTCAAGCACCTATTTAGTGCCAGGCACAGTTCCAGGCATTGAGGATATACAGGGAACAGGAGACAGAAATCCCTGTCCTCACCGGGATGGCATACTAATTGGAGAGAGGAAAAAGAAATATGCAGTAAGTTTCAAGGTGGTAAGAGCTATGGAAAACAAATATGGTAGGTGAGGGGGCTGAAGGGGGATGTTGATTCTAAGTAGAGGGGTCAGTGATGGCATCTCAAGTAGATGCCACCAGCAAACCCTTTTAGGAATAAGACAGCTTTACCACAGTAGCTAGAAACATGCCATTAAAAATGGTAAATATAGAGCTAGGCATGGTGCTGCACACCTCTAATCCCAGCAGCTCAGAGCTGCAACAGGAGGATCATGAGTTCAAAGCCAACCTCAGCAACTTAGTGAGGTCCTGAACAACTTCTCAAAATTCTCAAAATTAGAATATAAAAAGGGCTGGGGATGTGGTTCAGTAGTCAAGTGCCCCTGGGTTCAATCCCTGGTTTAAAACCCAAAAAAAAAAAATTTTTTAAATAGCAGGTGCAGAGGCCCACACCTGTAATCCCAGCAGTTTAGGAGGCTGAGACAGAAGCATCAAAAATTCAAAGCCAGCCTCAGCATCTTAGTGAGGACCTAAGAAACTTAGCCAGACCCTGTCTCAAAATAAAAAATAAAAACGGCTGAGGATACAGCTCAGTGGTAAACTGCCCCAGGCTGAATTCCTAGTATACACGTAGGTATGTGTATACACACACACACACACACACACACACACAAAGGTAAAAACAGCCGGGCATGGTGGTACATGCCTGTAATCCCAGCTACTTGACAGGCTGAGGCAGGAAGATCGCAAGTTCAAGGCCAGCTCAGGCAATTTAGTGAGATCCTATCTCAAAATAAATAAATAAATAAAAAGGCTAGGGTTATAGCTTGGTGGTAGACTGCCCCTGGGTTCAATCTCCAATACACAAAAAAAAGAAAACAAGTAAAAATATCATTTGCATGCGTAGGCTTCAGACAAGCACACACCGACAACAAATTTAAGACTTTGAGAAAAGGCAAAATAACCTGGAAAGCTGATGCATTTCCTAAGATAAACCAATGAAGGCAAGGGAAAGAAGTGCCAGTTCACTGAGACGTGACACACAGGAGCAGGGACAAGTGAGAGCTGGGCAACTTTCTCTCAAACCTATAGATTTTCAGATAATTCAATGGCTGTTGGAGACAGAATGTTCAAAATCCATGAAAGCTGTAACAAGCAGGCAGGGCTGGTGAACGGGGCTGAAAATTAACCAGGAACAGAGACACCCAGACCCCAAACAACACGAGGCCACTAGCACTGCAAAATTGCTCTGGCAAGATGACAACTAGGAGCTCCCGAGGGCAGAGGGCACCCAGGCCAGGCCCTGGCATGTAGCAGGTGCTCTAGTAACACTTGTGGACTACTTAAGGAATAAATTCCCATTTTCCAGAAGAGGAAACTGAGGTTCAAAGGGATTAAGATCACATAGGTGGTGAGGATGGGGCCAGGATCCAAACCCAAGCACTCCGGTTCCAGAGCTTATGATTAAAATTTTTTTCTTCAAAGGATAAAAATACAGAAGGACCTCACACTTACTGAGAACTTAATACACACCAGATATTTTATGTATATTAACTCCTTATGAGAACTCATGGGTTGAATGTGGTCCCATTTTACATATGAGAAAACTGAGGCCCAGAGAAGGGATGCAGTTTAGCCAAGGACACACAGTAACGGAAGTAGGGATATGAACCTGGGCCTCTCTGAGATGAGGGCTTTTAACCATCAGTCACTGAACTTGTAAATCCAGAAGGCTCATAGCAAATAAGCCAAACTGTTTAAAGATGAATTACAAAGTTACCAAACTGCCCAGTGAGGTCCCAATGACCAAAAGGTTGGGGGGTGGTGGGGGAGGACCAGAAACATCTCAGTTGTTAGAAATATTTCTTATTCACTGAAACACCTGGAATTGGGCCAGAGTAGGCATTGGCAAATTGGCAAATGAATTATTTATATTTGGCTGGGGACAGGAATGGGAATGGGGACAGATTGAGTTTCTGAGCACCCTCTCTGGGAATCATGCTTGGACTTAGAAGCCTAGGAATGGGGTTAGAAAGTAGAAAGATCAGGAAATAGGAGCAACATGAGAGAGAAATAAAGGGAGAAGCCGGGCTGATGCCTCCCTCACTGGTCCTTCCCTGCTGCCTTCTCTGTCAGGTCTGTCTGTCTGTCAAGTCTGTTTCCATTCCAAAGACAACACTTTTTAGGCATTACCAACCTGTACCCTATAACCTTCCTAGCATTACTGACCCCATTTAATAGAAGAAGAAAGACAAAAAAGACTTGCCCAAGTTCACACAGCAAACATATAGCAGAACTAAATCTTTAACCCAAGGTTGTTTGGGTCTCTGTCTCCAGGCACCACATTGTACCTCAAAGGGGGAGAGGCGACTAGATTATAATGGTCAAAGAACAGATTCTGTGACAGGCTACCTGGGTTGGAATCCTGAGTCTATTTTTAAATTCTGGCTGACCTTGGGAAAGTTGCTTAACTTGTCTGTGCCTCTGCTTCCTTTCTGTAAAATGGAGCAACTACACCTTCAAAGTGTCAACAGAATTAAATAAGTTAATATAGGGCTGGGGTTGTGGCTCAGCGGTAGAGCGCTTGCCTAGCATGCGTGAGGCCCTGGGCTCCATCCTCAACACCACATAAATATAAATAAATAAACAAAATAAAGGTATTGTGTCTAATCAAAAAATAAATATTAAAAAAAATAATATAAGCAAACAACTAAAACCAGGGCCAGGCGTTTCATAAAACAGTTAAGTGTTATAGACTGTGGGGAACCCTTGCATGTTTCTGAGCTCGGGTGTGCCCCCCATCAGTGCCAGGTTTTGAGAAAACTCCGGGACTGGACTGAAAAGGAGGGAATCCATTAGCAGCTGTAACCCAGTCACATTCCTAGCATGGGGAACTTCCCACCAACAGCTCTGGGACTGGGACTTATTCTCCCACCAACAGTAACGATTTTAAGGAGCCTCCCTTTAGCCCTCTCTCAGAGGCATGCTTGTTGTTCTTATAATACAGATAAGGGCATGGAAGGCTTACAGAGAGGAGACTTGCCCAGGTCACAAAGGAGGAGCAGAAAAAGGGATCTGAATACTGGACTGTCCATACACATAAACCACTACACTCTTCTAAATCCCACTGAGGATGTGAGTGGGTGCAAAACGTTTTCTCTACAGTCTCTTCTGACCATGTTATCCTAGAGTTCTACGACTGTCCAGCTTATCGGGAGTCTCCGGATGGATTAGGCAAAGGATCTCTGCGTTCGGGACCCTAATCTCAAGCTCCCCACCCCACCCGCTACACTTGGAGCCTAACCTCAACTCTCATTGATTTTTGCCTCCCACCTTCTCAACTTGCCTTCCTACCCCTAATCTGATCCAGAGAACACAACATCGCATCCTCGGTTGGCCTATCCTTTGGAGCATCTGGACTCCCTCAATCCATCCACCTCTGACCCCCAATGCTTTTCCACGTTCCGCAAGCTAACTCCCTTCGAAATTGCCCCCCTCGGGGTCTCTGCCTGTACACTCAGCCCCGTCTACAACTCGGAGCCCCTTTCCCCAGCTCGGAGCCCCTTTATAGTCAATCCCCAAACTCGACTCCCTCCCCATCTCCAAGACCCCTCCCTAGCCCCCATTCTTCTACTCCCTAGGACTCCAATTCCTCCCAAATCCCCTCCCCCAAGCGATCTCCCCGCGCCCAGCCCGTTCTTTAACCTCAGCCTGTTCCTTGTAGCCCATGGTCCTGAACCCTCGCTCAGACTCTTAAGCGCACCCGGTCCCCGCCTGGGGCTCTCACCATCTCCCGGCGCTGCAGCTCCCTCAGCTACGCGGGTTTCCCCCACTCGCTCCTCTCCAGCCTCCCCTTCCGGGTTCTTGCCCCGAAGCCCGCTGGGAATTGGAGTCCGAGCGGTCACGAACTACACCTCCCAGAAGGTAGCACGGCAGCTTGGAGGTGGGGTAAGAAACAAACTAGGCGGGCAGAGTAAAAGAACGACTCTAACTCCCAGGAGGCAAAGGGGCATTTGATGGCGCGTGCGCAGAATGCCCCCCCCGCGAGGCCCGCTGGGAGATGAAGTCCAGCCTCCACCATTTTGGTCTTTGGAAAGGGAATAGAGGCAATTGAAAAGGGGCATTGGTGAGGGATGGAGTGTTGAGGAAGCTTATTGATATACTTATGCTGATTAACAGAGTAATTAACAGTGCTTTTTATGCTTTCTCACTTTTCCCTCCATTCCCGCTCTTCATGCTCTTATCACCACCCCTAATTTACAAATGGGAAAACAAATCCTTAGGATGGAGGAAAGCTCTCGCACAAGGAGCAGTTCTCATCACAGAGTAGAAATTCCATGAGGGCAGCAATGTTTATGCACCTGTTCGGGTAGACAGAACATTGTAAATAAGGGTTGAGTAAATATTTCATGTTAACTTTATGCCAGACATTCTCCATACAACCCAAGTAAGAACTATCATCCTAAATTTATAAAAACTAAGACAGAAATTACGCCTCTTGTCCATAAAAAGTGATTTGAACCGAAATATATTGGACCCCAGTATTTCTACTCTTAATTGCATGGCTAGATCCCCCCTCGCAAGATAGATTTTTCCAGTTCATTCTCTTCATGGGTCATGAGATTGAGCTTCCTAAAAGTACAGTACACCAGTTTTGTTGTTGTTATTGTTGTTGTTATTTACATCTCAAGGAGCTTGAATCTTCGTGAAAGGAACTACTACTAAGGCTCAATTCAGGGAAGCTTAGAAAAATTCCCTGCATCCAGCATGATTCTTTGACGTTTGGCACACAATAGTTCCTAATTAGATATGCACTGAAGGGGAAAGGTGAAAATGGGGCACCAGAGGGCCAGAAGGGGAAGCTGGCGAGATCTCTCTCTTCCTGAAAATTGGCAGTTGGGGAACACCCACCTCCTGGTTAGGATTCAAGGATCCTGGACTGTGAGAAGCTAATGAAACAGGGCAAGAGGGGCGTGGCCTGCAAAAAAGGCGGGAAGCTGAGCAAGCGCTGATTGGTCAGCCCCATGGCGCGTGCCAGCAAAAGTCTTGTCAGGAGGCACGAGGCTGAGCTCGCTCTGTGGAGGGGGACAGGACCCTTCCGCGGGCGCGCGTGCGCACGGCCACTTGCACCCTGCCTTTATAACGCTTTCCAGTCTCGCGCCCAGCACTCCTTGGCGCGAACTGGTAGGGGCGTGGTCTGGCCTCAGAAGCTCAGTCCTGTTCCATTCTTCAGGCCTCGCGCCACAGGCTCGCGCTGAAGCCTAGCGCCCGGGGAATTCGCACCCATCCCACGCCGGGGTTGAAAACTAGGCGACGGGGGGCTCTCGCGCGCACGCCGTCCGCCTCCCGGGACCAGCGCGAGAGGCTGTCTGATCTGACTCCCGAGTGTGGGGCTGGCGTGAAACCTGAAGGAGGGCCTCACGCCATTTTGCACGTCCTGAGGCGGGTGCTGGAGGCCAAGGGGAACGGGGCGGGGGTCTCCCCCGCTCTAGCTGGCATGAGGGGACCCTGGGGTCCCCGGAGTGGCACCGTGCGGCCGTGCCCCCCCTCCCCGGGGACAGGAGGGCGGACGGGCGCTGGGTGTAGGGCCACTGATGGGGCCAGGCCGGGGCAGCAGAGGCAGAGTTGGGGTCTCAGCGGGGCGTAGGCTGGGGACCCTGGCCGGTTGGACCTACTGCTGGAGGTGGTGGAGCAGCAGAGGGGTAGGGTCTCTCGACTCCGGGCCTGGGGTCTGGGGTTTGTGTCTGGAGGGGACGGATTTTGGAATCTGAAGATCTCGCGTTTGACTGAAAGCTTTCCTGGTGGAATTGGGACATCCTTATTGGGGGATTGGGAAGTTCTTAGTTTGGAATTCTGGGGTACCATTTTGAAGGGGTTCTGGGGTCTGATTTGGGGAAGTGAAACCTCAGTATAGATCTTGGGCTTCAAATCTCCATGTAGAGGTGGGATATGAGATTAGGATGTGGAATCCCAGTTTGGGTCTTTGATAATTAAATTTGAGGGCCTGGAATCCCCCACATGAAGTATGGGGCTTCAGTTTTAGGGTCTGGGGTCTTGGACTCATGTTGGATCCCAGTTTTAGGACTGAAGTCACAATTAGAGGGTCTGAAGTGACAGTTTGGGGGTCTAGATCCTTTATTTTAGGATCTGAAGTAAATTTAGGGATTGGGATTTGCTTTGGAGGGGCTTGTATTTCATACTTTAGGATCTGGGTTTTCAGCACTGATGTTTATGGTCTGCTTGATATTAGGATTGGGGTTCTATTTGAGGATCAGAAGTTGTCATTTGGGGGGCCTAGGGTATCAGTATTAGAAGTTAAGATTTGTAGGAATGGGGGAACTCCTTTTGGTTTCTAGGTCCTTACTTTGGGTGTTTGAAGTCATAGTTTTAGTGTATTTATATCACAATATAGAGAGGTCTGAAGCCAGTTTTCAGGTTTAATAGTGTCCATTTCAGGGTCTGGCATGTCACCAAAGTCAAAATTTGGGAATTTGCTGGATGGTTTTGGTTTTAGGTCCAAGTCATGATTTAGTAACTCAGATTTACAACTTGGGATTCATGGACTTCAGTTTAGAGTTTAATTTAGGTCTCTGAGCCCATAGTTGTTGGGAATGGGGGATATTATTTTGGGATCTCTGTGCTTAAAGAAGCACTATGGGGGAAATTAAGGGTGCCTATTACATGGCCAATTCCTCCTGGAATCATAATGGTCACTAATAATTTTTTCCTCTTTGCAGATGTTGGGTTCCAGCAGATACTTGTGTTCTCCTGAACAGCCCAGAGCCAGTTGCCTGGGTCCCAATGACAGGTAATGGCTTCCTCTACTTCCCTTATAGCTCCAGCCACTCTGAATAATAATAACATAATGTTTACTGAGCATTTACTGTTTGCCAGACTCTTTGCTAAGCCCTTTTGGTTGTATGGTATCTGTTAATCCTTACAACAATCCTAAAGGAAGTAGGTGAGAATATTCTCACCATTTCCCAGATAAGAGAAATCTAAGGTAATTGGCAAAGATTACCTCTAAGGGCTTTATGGGCATTAGCATTCTGAGGAAGCTGACATTTTTTTTTTCTTCCTTTGTTGCGAGGATGGAACCCAGCTTTTTATTCATTTATTTATTTTTTAGTTGTAGTTGGACTCAATGCCTTTATTTTATTTATTTATCTTTTTTATGTGGTGCTGAGGATAGAACCCAGCACCTCACACGTGCTAGACAAGCACTGTACCACTGAGCCACAACCCAGCCCTCCTGGAACCCAGGTTCTTGAAATCATTCTACCACTGATTTATACCACAGGGGCACTGTACTAATAAGAATCTTTTTATTTTTATTTTTGGTACTGGGGATCCAACCCAGGGTTCATACATACTAACTGAGCACTGTATCGCTGAGCCACATCACAAGGCTTAGGATTCTTGGAAATGGGGTTTATACAAATTGAGGGTTGTGTCAGATTTTTCCCTCTGTCCAAAGTCTGGATAAAGAAAAATGACAGGGGCTGGGATTGTGGCTCAGCGGTAGAGCACTTGTAGCACGGGAAGGACCCAGGTTTGATCCTCAGCACCACATAAAAATAAAGGCATTGTGTTGTGTCCATTTACACCAAAAAATAAATAAATAAATAAATAAAATATTAAAAAAAAAAGAAAAATGACAGCCAGGTGCCATGGTACATGCCTGTAATCCCAGTGGCTTGGGAGGCTGAAGCAAGAGGATTGTGATTTCAAAGCGAGCCTCAGAAACTTAGGCTTTAAGCATCTCAGTGAGTCCCTGTCTCTAAATAATATACAAAAAAGGACTGGGAGAGCTGAGAATATAGCTCAGTTGGTCGAGTGCTTGCCTTGCATGCGCAAGGCCCAGGGTTCAATCCCCAGCACCACACACACACACACACAAAAGACTGTGAATGTGGCTCAGTATTGAGTGCCCTGGCTGTAGTGCCCAGTACCCCCGAAAAGAAAAATGGCCTGAGTTCATTTTATCTCCTATAGTCTTCCCTAATGACTTTTTTTTTGGACGGGGGGAGGGTACTAGGGATTTAACCCAGGGGTGCTTTACCACTGAGATACATCCCCGGCCCATTTTTATTTTTTATTTTGAGACAGGTTCTCACTAAATTACTTAGGGCCTCATTAATTTTCTGAGGCTGGTCTTGAACTTACAATTCTCCTGCCTCAGCCTTCCAAATTGCTGGGATTATAGGTGTGCACCACTGTGCTTGCCTCCCCTAATGACTTTCTATTTATCTATCTTCATTCATTCATTCAACTCCAAAATTAAGCATCTCCTTTGTTCAGGTTCTCTACTTAGGTACTGTGCTCAGAAGTAGCACCATGAAGAAAATGAAGAATGCCTATCTCGCTGCCCATTCCTCCCGGAATCCCAGAGATGACCAACAATTCAGTCTTTTTTTTTAACCCCTCTCTAAATGTGAGGTCCTTATATTAATAAAGACTCTTAGTTGCATTGAACAGAAACCCAGCTAAAACTGGCTTAAACATAAAGGGGGATTTATTGGATAATTTAAACAAAAAATTCAGAGATACTAGGCTTGGCTATTGCAGGACAGGGGGTTAAATGATGTTGCCAGAAATCTGCCTTGCAGCTCTGCTCTTGTTCTTATTGTCTTCCTTCTCAAGCAGGCTTTCCCTTTGGGAGGGCAGATGCTTTCCAGCAGCTCAGGTCCATATCTTGCCAGTTTGACAACCCAGCATAGAGAGCCTCTTTCCAAAATTGATTGACTCTGGTTGGCCAGACCAGGGGTTCTGAGCCTAGCCCTGAATTACTCACTGTCAGTTTTCTTGGCTGGAACTTGATTCTATCTGTGCTCCCTCCTAGAAGGGAAAGATGGGGCCAGCCTTTCTGAACCCCATGTACTGGTTGCCCAGAGGAGAACTGAGGTACCATGACCAGAAAAAGGGAATTGAATGTTGGTTAAGCAAAAACTATATTATCAACCTTAGTCATCTAATATAGTACCCAGCACCTTGTTCTCTCTTTGTGGGGAGAGGGTACTGGGGATTGAATCCAGGGGTATTTTCCTATTGAGCCACATCCCCAGACCTTTTTATTTTTATTTTGAAACAGAGTCTGGCTAAGTTGCTTAGGCCTCATTAAATTGTCGAGACTGGCCTCAAACTTGCAGTCCTCTTGCCTCAGTTTCCCAAACTGCTGGGATTACAGGCATACACCACTGTGCCCTGCCAGCTCCCTGTTCTCTAACATTCTTTATGCCTGACTCATTCTGACAAAAGATTGTACACCTTCTCTTTTTTAAAAATTTTTTTTAGTTGTTGATAGACGTTTATTTCATTTATTTATATGCAGTGCTGAGAATTGAACCCAGTGCCTCACACATGCCAGGCAAGAGCACTACTGCTGAACTACAGTCACAGCCCCTGTACACCTTCTCTTGAACTAACATTTCATAGCATTCTGTATGTGCCAGGTACTGTGTAGAACGCCTTCCAGACCAGATTATTTTTTTTTCCTAGCCACCTCCCTTTTATAAATGAGGGAGAAAATTAACTCAGAGAGATTAAAGCACTTGTATAAAGCCACACAACAAGTGACAGAACTAGGATTTGAATTCCAGTTCATCTGCTTCAAAAGCTGAAGCTATTTTTGTGTGGGGGGTGAGGAAACCTGGGGTTTGAATCTGGGAGTGCTCTACTACTGAGCCACATCCCCAGTCCTTTTGTATTTTTTATTTTGAGACAGGGTCTCACTAAGTTGGTTAGGGCCTTGATAAAGTACTGAGACTGGCTTTGAATTTACGATCTTCTTTCCTTAGCCTCCTGAGCCACTGGGATTACAAGTGTGCACCGGGCCTGGGTCCCAGCTCTATATTTTCTTTTGAGACAGGGTCTTGCTAAATGCCAAGACTGACCTTGAACTTGTAATCCTCCAGCACGTGTTACTGTGCCCAGCCAAAAGTTAGATCTTATAATCAATCATTATGATACCTCACTTTGGGGTAGTATTTCCTCTTAGTTCTTAGTTAAGGTAGATTAGGTACTAGGACTTTTTTTTTTTTTTTTTTTTTTTGGTAGTGCTGGGGAATAAACCCAGGGCTCAAACATTCTAGGCAAGTGCTTTACCACTGAGCTGCATCCCTAGCCCAGGATTTGGTTTTTCCAAATCTAATTAGAGATGTTTGGACTGGCTTTTGTGAAGCTCCTTCTAGCTCATCTAACATAACATAAGGAAACTATGGTGTGTTTAGGCTGATTAGCTCAAAGACTAAACTCAACTGTTAGTTATTTTCCATGTCAAAAGATGGAAAGGTTCCTGGCTGCACAAGAGGCTAAGGCAGGGGGATTTCAAATGTGAGGCCAGTCTCAGCAATTTAGCAAGGCCTAAAGCAACTTAGCAAGATCCTGTCTCAAAATAAAAAATAATAAAAAGGGCTGGGAATGTAGCTCAGTGGTTAAGCAGTCCTGGGCTCAATACCTGGTACCAAAAAATAAAAAGGACTGGAGATGTATCCTAGTGGTAGAGCACTTGCCTAGCATATAAAGCCCTGGGTCTCATCCCCAGTGTTTTCCTCCCAAAAAGGGCAAAGGCTGTCTCAGGACAGAAGTGGCATTCATTAGTTCAACAATTTTTTTATTGAGATACCTACTAAGTGCCAGGCATTATTTTGGGAGCTGAGGATACAGCCAGGGGTGTATTATGAATTATGGTCGCTAAAATTTTGCCTTCTTAGTCCCCTTCCTTCACTAACAAAAAAAAAAAAAAAATAGCATTGATATAAAGATAAATACCATTCAGATTTGGTTGTATTTATTTTTTCTTCTACTTTAAAAGAAATTAAAACATTTCATGAGTCCTTAAAACTATCACAGGCCTTCAGCATTGTGCTTGTTGCAACTAAAGGATAAGTTTGCCTGGTAGATAACAGTAAATAAACACAAAAATCCCTGCCTTCTTGGAGTTTATATTTATAATGGCTAAATAATTTTAAAAGTAATATATCAGATGGTGATAAATGATAAAGGAATTTTATTTGGGTTGGATGGTCACAAAAGGCCTCTCTGAGGAGGTTACATTTAAACTAAATGCTTAAATGGTAAAGAAGAAACCCACCATGCAAAAATGCAAGAGAATATTCCAGGCAAAAAGGATGATAAAGGCCCAAAGAGAAAATAGTGGCAGTTTAGAGAGACAGAATAAGGCCTTGCATGGCTAGAGCTTACCTGTTCCCTGAAGACCCAAAGGGCAGAACTACAGTTAGTGGGTGAAAATTACAGGGATTATGAGAAAAGAAATTGGCTAAAACCAGAAGCAGCCAGCAAAGAGAAAGGCAGCCTTGGGAGGAAGTACATGAGTCTCAGAGGCCCCTGAGAGCAGAGCCCAGGTTGAACCTACTCAGTACTTCTGCCCAGGGGATACCTAGAGTTTGAGATTCCTAGTCACTCTTGCTTCCTCCTGATTTTTTTCTTCTAGAACTTTTGCATTTGCCCAGAATCTTCTCCCAGGTCTTTGCAAAATCCAGAATAAACTATCAGGAACTATGGTTAATTTGAAACCCTCTTAGATGTGAGCAAGTAACAGCTTAAACATAAGTAGACCTGGATCCTGTTTCTTCCTTCATGCCTGTATTGTTATTGTTGTTTCTCTCTGGGCTTCCAGGAGTCCCTCTAGGACAGAAGAAAGGTAGTATGCAAAAAATAAGTACCAAGCCCAATTTCATTTTCTTTTCTTTTTTTTATATGTGTGTGTGTTCACACTGCTGGGAATTGAACCTAAGGCTTTGTGCATGCTAGGCAAGCACGAGTAGAATGGAATCCTGGGCTGGGAAATGTAGCTCAATGATAGAGTGCTTGCCTAGCTTGTGCAGGGCTCCAGGTTCAATTCCTAGCTTCAAACACAAGAAAACAATCCCAAGAGGATAGGATTTAGCTCAGTGATAGAGCACTTGCCAATCATGGGTGAGACCCTGGGTTCCATCCCCAACACTGCAAAAAAGAAAAAGAAATCCCTAGCACACTGGTAGTCCCAGCTACTAGGAAGCCTGAGGCAGGAGGATTGTAATTTCAAAGCTAGCCTCAGCAATTTATTGAGGCCCTAAGCAATTTAGAGAGATTCTGTCTCAAAATAAAAGGAGCTAGAGATGTGACTCAGTGATTAAGTGCCCCTAATACCCACCTCCCAAATTATATATATGTGTGTGTGTGTGTGTGTGTGTGTGTGTGTGTGTGTATGATATAATTTAGAGACCAGTTGATTTTTTTTTCATTTAGTCGACTAATCAATATGGCCACTTGTGTTCACAAAGATTTTAAGGAGGATATCAAAGGATGTCAAGCCCTTAAATGGCTTCTGATTGGTCTAAAGATAAAGGCGAACTCCTTTTCACTGTGAACCTACAGTTGAGTCCCTGCCTCATCCAGCCTTTACCTCCTTCTCTATCCTTGTTTCATCCCACAGTACTCCTTGCTTTCTGTGCTCCTGGCGTGCCAGTTTTATTTCCTTTAAGTTTGCCAATGCTCTGTCCTGCCACAGGGCCTTTGCACGTGTTCCCTCTATTTGGAATGTTTTCTTTCCCTCTTCACCTGTATCTTTCCACTTGTCCTTTAGAACAGGTTCTGGTCAGGTTTATTTCTTCAGGAAAGACCTTGTTGATTAAGGCAAATCCTCCTATTACAAGCCCTTCCTTTATTAGGTCAAAGCCCCCTATTGCAAACTTCTATATCACCAAACAACACCTCTCCTTTATTCTCATCAGGAGGCCAACTTCATGGACATGTCGCCTAGATAATCGCTTAGCACCCTGCTTTTAGAAAGGCAGGATGATTGGTTAATTCTTTGCTTTCTACCATCATGAAATTCTTAATTTTTGGCACAAGACCCATTTTTCATTTGCAATGCTCCCCCTTGAAAATTATATAGCTTTGTCTGGTCCTTGTTGCAACTTTATGTTTGGTTTTGTAACAGTTGGTTTATTACTTTATCCCTGACTATACTGTGAGCTCAAGAAGAAGGGACTTTATGTATTTTTATAACAGTTCCTGACACAAAGTAGGTGCTCAGTAAGTAACTGCTGAATGAATGGATGAAAGAGAGATTCTTTTAGGAATTTGCTGTTTGGTTAGGAAGATGAGTGCCTCTCCCACATCATACACTGCTTCCTGAGTCATTACCCCCGTTGCCACGGTATCCTGCACAGGGCCTGGCCTACCGGAGGTATCAGTTTATAAAGGTGCAAACTGGAGCTAACCCCATGAGTAATCAAGGGAGGTTTTTGTTTGTTTGTTTGGTTGGTTGGTTGGTTAGTTGGTTTTTGTCTTGGCCATGCTGTAGGTGACACAAAGTGTTGTGGACATTTAGAGTGGAGGAGGAAAGCAAGGGAGGTAGCAACTAAAGTGAGCCCTGAAGGAAGGACAATGATTGGTGGCATTGAGGTGTTTGGGCAGCCCCAGAGGAGTTGCATGGGTAGTGGCAGTGGTGTAATTTGGGAGAGGGTCTCCAGCATCCCTGTATCTTCATGTGGTAGGAAAGAGGGGTGGAGGGTTGTGTTCATGGGTATATTGTAAATCATGAATTCAGGAATTAAGTTTTGCAGGTTCCCAGGAGTCAACTTATTTCATGCCATTATTTATTATTCGTTTATCCAATATGCAGTGAATTCCCACAATATGCCAGGCTCTGTCTAGTGTTAGGGATACGGTGGTGCTCCCCACAGCTGTAAGCCTTGTGCGGGGTTAGAGACAGGTGAGCACAGGGTCTGGGCAACTTGGCAGCACATGTCACCCATCATGTGGACCAGGATCATTTCATGTGAGAGAGTCAAAGGAAGGATGAGACCAGAGTGGTTAGTGCGGCTGGGTGGAAAGAGTGTTATAAGCCATGTTAAGGGTTTAAACTTGATCCTTAACAACGGGATAACATTGAGGAGTTTGAAGCAGGAAAGCCCACCCTGCCCCTAGCAGAGAGTAGGATGGAAGAGGCCAGATAGGAGGCTGGGGGACCTGGGAGGATATCAGGGTGGACTTGGGGGGTGGCTATGAAGATGGAGAGAAGGGGAGGGAGGGATGACATTGAGGAGTTTGAAGCAGGAAAGCCCACCCTGCCCCTAGCAGAGTGTAGGATGGAAGAGGCCAGATAGGAGGCTGGGGGACCCGGGAGGATATCAGGGTGGACTTGGGGGGTGGCTATGAAGATGGAGAGAAGGGGAGGGAGGGAGGGGAAGCATTTGGTGGCCAACTGGTCAAGGGGTTAAGGGAGAATGACAAGTGCAGACAATGCCTGGGACTCTGTCTTGGGTGTCCCAGAGTGGGGGCAGGGGCAGCATTGAAAGGGGGAACATTTAAGACAGGAGGTTTGGGGGTCAGATTACAAATTCAATTTTGGATGTCCTAACCAAATCCAGCTCTCGTCCCAAACCAGGAATCAGAAGAAAAACCACTCCAGCAAGCTGCAAGAGCTGGCATTGCTGCTACCTGTGGCCCCGAAGACTGGCACCAAGAAGCTCACCAAGGTGCGGGACTGGTGGAAAGGAGGCAGACTCGGGAGACAGGTCTTCAGATAGCAGTAAGCTGGGAAAACCTAGCAGACCCTTTCAGAGTCAGCCTTGGAATGGGTATGGTCCTTCTCTGAAGGAATTTCTAGGAGTCCTGATCCCATGACTAGAAGCCTGGCAGTCCTTTTATGCAAGAGACAGGGGAATTGGGAGGGAAGAACAGAATACGGAGTCCAACAGCCAGAGGTTTGAGACACCCCCCCCCCCCCGCCCGCCGCCAGCTCACAGCTGCAGAACTCTGGTCAGTTTCCTGAGTTTCTTGGCTTAAAACAAGGAAATATAACTACCACTACCCAGAGATATCATGAGGCCAAAATGACATAATACTTGTGATAGGTTCTGCACATTGCATACCCTGAATAAATATCAGTTCCCTCTTCAAGTCTCTTGTTTTGGGATCTGTGAGGTAGGACTGGGTGTGGTTTCCCAGGATGTCCCCATAGGCTCTTCAATAAATGTACATGGTGCCAAGCTAACACCTTGCTCCCAGGGGAAATAGCCTAATATGAGACTCAGAGATCTTGAAGGCTTGATATGACGTTTTCTTGCTTTAGCTCCTCTCATTCACTCATGTACTCATTCATTCGTCAACCATTTTTGGAAATATTGTTGGGTGCCAGAAGCTGTTCTGGTTACAACAAGGGAGGCAAAGAAATTTGAGACCCAGTTCTTCTCTGGGAACTCAGAGTCTGTCAGGAAGATGAAGATTTGAACACAGGAATAACTGATCCTAACTGGAATGTGCGACTTGTCTTTGCAGAGGTTCAGAGGAGTGGGTGTCTTGGAGAGATTTGCCTGACCCCAAACCTGGGCTTTTCCTTGCCCACCACATGTCATCAACCACAGGTCATGTTGAATCTTCCTCTTAAATCTCTCTCAACAGTAGGTGCTTTTATGAGTTTCCTAGGGCTACCAGAAAATCACCCCAAAATTAGTGACTTAAGAGACACAAACTTATTCTCTTATAGACTGGAGGTAGGATGTCCCAAATCAGAGGTACTGGTCAAGGTGTCCGTGGGGTTGGTTCCTCTGAGAGGCTCCAGGGGACTGTCCACTGCCTTTCCCTTTGCCAGCTTCTAGAGGTCACCTACGCTCCCTGGCTCATGAGGGCCCAGGCTAGCAAGCAGCTTCGCCTCTTGAAAGTTCTCCCCTCTCTTACTGCTTCTGTTGCCATATCACCTTCTCTGCCTTTGTCCCCTGCCCCCACCCCCACTGTTTCCCTCTTATAAAGCCATTGTGATTCCATTGGGCACACCTGGATGCTCCAGAGTAATCTCCATCTTGAGATCTTTAACTCACATCTGCAGAGTCCCCTTTGCCATATCAGGCAGCACATAGCACATCCATAGGTGCTGGAGACTAGCATGTGGATATCTTTGGAATTCTTTTTATTTTTTAAATTTTTTAGTTATCGGCGGACACACGTTTGTTTGTATGTGGTGCTGAGGATCGAACCCGGGCCGCACGCATGACAGGCGAGCGGGCTACCCCTTGAGCCACATCCCCAGCCCTCTTTGGAATTCTTATGTGAACTATTTGAGGAATTGTTTCTTCTGTCAAGCATTTGCATATTTGATGTGCAGAGGTGTATTTGAGGCTCTTAGGGAGCGAAAGACGATAAAGACACAGTCCACTTCCCTTGAGGAATGACAGACTAGTCAGGGGACAGGCAACATTTCGTAACTGACCAGATGACCACATCTCTTGGAATTCTTCCAAGGTTTCAGAATACTTTGTTCACCATTTATCCTCTGCTGTGTTAGGAATCTTTCTTCCCTGTCTTCACCCTCCTGAAGTTCAGCCCTGGTTCCCTTGCTCCTTGTATTACCTGCATCCCAGTGCAGACAATGCCTGGGACTCTGTCTTGGGTGTCCCAGAGTGGGGGCAAGGGCAGCGTTGAAAGGGGGAACATTTAAGATAGGAGGTTTGGGGGTCAGATTGCAAATTCAATCCCCAGTCAGTGCCCAGCATCTCATGGTCAAACTTGTCTCTGTGTGAAGACACCATAGCCAGTCCCAGGGTTGTGTGATGGCTCATGAACTATTAGGTGTGGCTTCCCTGTATTTGAGACTGGAGGTTTGTGGTGTCCTTCCACACCACTGTGGCTGATTAATTGCCCCCTACCCCATGTAGTCCTCAACATAGTACCATGAGCATTTCCTTGTTTCTGACTCCTTTAGATGGAGAGTTATGCCAGTGCATATCCCATAAGGGAAAAATCTCTACCCCCAGGGCCTCCAGGACCCCCAGGGCCCTGCCTAGAGCAGAGAGCAGGAGCAGCTGCTCCCAACTTACTGAGAGTTCCAGATGCCAGATCTTGACTGCTAAGCATCTTAGATTCGAATCCTCATTTAATCATCCCACAAGGCTTGGGAGAGATGTATGGGTAGGCTCACTTTGGTTTAAGGAAACTGACGTTCAGAGGGGTCACACTGCCCAGAGGCACACAGCGGGGCAATGAGAGAAATGTCATTCCAAAGCCCTGTGCTTCAACCCTGCTGTCACAAAGAGCTCAGTGGATGTCTATTGAATGGCTGAATCGATGCCATCTGTTGAGATAGTGATAAGGTCCCTGGGATTCAAACCTCAGGGGCAGCAGCCAAGGCCACCCTCCCCAGTTATCAAATACGAGCTTCTGCTGAATCCTGGGTGATTCTCAATTGCTTTCTGCATACAACCTTTAAACTAGTCATAACAAGTAACATTTATAAATTACTTGACAGTTAACAAAGACTTAATTTTGTGCCAATCCTGTTATTAGAAGGAATATATTAAAAAAAGACAGTATCAGCTCTTGGAAAAAATCCACTGTCTAGCAATATATATATTTTTAAATCCCTAGGAAACCTGGTAAAGGTGATCGCATTCAGTCTTCAACCAAGCATTTATTAGGCAATCAATGTATCACACCCTGTGCTGGACAATATTACATTCACCAATTGTTTACTTTTTTTTTTTTTTTTTTTTTTTGGTACTGGGGATTAAACCCAGAGTCACTTTACCTCTGAACTACATACTAAGCCCTTTTAGTTTTTTTTATTTTGAGGGAGGGTCTCACAAAGAGGCTGGCCTTGAACTTGTGATGCTCCTGCCTTAGCCTCCTGAGACACTGGGATTACAGGGAGGCACCAACACCCTGTTTTCTAATTATTTAGCCTAATGGCAGTCCTCAGAGCCCAGCTGAATATCCTCATTTCCATTGCACAGATGAGAAAATCAAAACTTGGTGAAGTACATAAAATGACCTGTTTTTAATGCACAACCAAGTGGTAGTTTGGATCCAGGTTTTAAAACCAATGTTCTCATGGCTATGTCACACGTATTCCTTAGATTATATAGTTCTGTTATAGCATCCTTCTTTGGATACTACTAAATCATTTCACTGACTGTCTATATTGTATTTTATGGAATACTTTCATGTAAACCCCCTCATGAGACCCTGTTTCCTTATTTGAAGTTTGAGAGTTTATTTCTGATTTTTTATTATTCTGTGGATCCAGTTTGATTCAAAACTGGTGAACTTCCCTCACCTTGTCACCCAAATAACTCCTTCTACTCTTTTTTTTTTTTTTGTGTGTGTGTGTGTGTGTGTGTGTGTGTGGTGCTGGGGATTGAACCCAGGGCTCTGTGCATGCGAGGGAAGCACTCTACCGCCAACTGAGCTATATCCCTAGCCCTCCCTCTACTCTTTAGGCCTGTTTAAATGCTACCTCCTCAAAGAAGCCTTTCCAGACACCCTAATTTTGGGATCCTTTGTTTGTGATCTTTTATTCATAATGCTTATTATATAGTTGGTAATTTTGAATGATTTGTGAGTTGATTAGGGTCTGTTGCCCTCACTAGACTGTAAATTCCATGAAGGCAAACAAAACATGTCTAGCTTACCCTGACATACCTCTTCTAGCTCTGTATCCCATATCAACTCAGGAGGCAGTAGGTAACTGGATGGGCGATGCCTACCCACTGGGCAGGAGGCATCCTCTTGGCGGGAGGTTCCATTCCTCTGATAGTTCCTGGCTGTATGCTTGGGATACAGAAATCAATTAGCCACAATTTCACCATCAAGTAGTTCAAGGTCAGTGGAAGTGAAGGACATGTCAACAGATAATTATAAAACAGCGTTGCAAGTACCCTGGTTGAAATTGGCCCAGGGTGTTACAAGAGTGCTGAAGAGGGCAGCTGAGCCAGTCTGGGTGAGAGGGATCAGGTGGGCGGGCATGCTGCGGAGAACCAGAAGAGGAGATAGAGGTGAGGAGTTCATGGGGGAAAAGAGGAGGATTTTCAGACCGGAAATACAGCATGAGCAAAGAGCCAGGGGCCAGAAGCTGAGCTGTACGTGCTGAAAAACAACCAGGAGGCAGGCTGACCTGAGTTCAGATTCTAGCTTTTCTACCTCGTTTCTCCAGATCCCTTTGGCATTCTAAGCCTGTTTTCTCAAGTGACACCCCACCCCACCCCCTGCCACCTTACTGAGCCTCGACGAGGTCTTAACAGTAGAACAGGAACAGTTGGAGGACCTTGGCATTGCTTGGGAGAGGTGGGAAGTAGGGGCCTGAGGCCTGCCTGTCTCTGGTTCCCAGCAGCCTCACGTTTTCCTGAGTCCTGGCTCTTGTGCTCAACCCTGTCTTTCTTTTGGGGGCAGAAGGAGATTCTGCTTCACGTCCTGCACTACATTCAGTACCTCCAAAGAAACATCGATGTGGCCAAGGCCTTGCTCAAATTCCACACCAGCGATGGGGAAGGTGGACTTGGGGGTAAGCAGTTCAGACAATGTTTCCTAGTGTTTGCTACAGGCCAAATGTTGTCCTGGCCATTGTGGACATTGAGTAACTTAGATGAGTCCAGTCCCCCTCCCTGCCCTGGACTCTCACAGCTTTATGGAGGGAAGCCATCAGAAAGTTGTTCAAGATGCTGTGGGGGCTTAGAGGAGGGGCTTCCAAGGACAGCAGAAGAAGGGGACCCTGCCAGACAGAAGGAACCATGTGGGTGAGAGTGTGAAGGCATGAGGAGGCCCATGTGGGACATTTGGGGACAGGCAAGTGGTGAGTGTGATTGGAGGGACCATGTAGCATCCCGAGCTAGATCAGGACTAAAGTGTGTTTCCATGACCTCAGCCTGCTTGCTTCAGTTCCCATCCTCTGCAGAACAGGACACACCAGCACTTGGCTTGTGGTAGGGATTAAATACATATGAAGAAACAACAGGCGACTGGGGTTGGGGCTCAGCATAGAGCACTCAGAGCACTGCCCAGCATGCGGGAGGCACTGGGTCGGATCCTCAGCACCATGTAAGATAAATAAATAACATAGAGGTATCATGTCCACGTATAACTAAAAAGAAATACTTAAAATATATATATGTGTGTGTGTGTACATACATATTTTTTCTTTAAAGAAAAAGAAAAATAGCACCTGGAGCAGCGGCCACCCAGTGTTGCGCAGGGTGCCCAGTGCTGTTGGTGTTGCTGGAGTGCGAGATACTCAGGCAGGGTGGCAGGAGATGAGACTGGAGGGGCTCACCAGGGGCTGGGGGAGCAGGGGTGAGGTCCTGAAGGGCTTCTGGTACACAGCTACAGAGAGAGATGAAGACGATGAGAGTTACCTCATCTCACGGAGCTTATGGTTTTGTTCCCAGTTTTCTTTCTCATTTCAGGCTCTGTTGTGCGTAAGGGAGGGAGAAGATCAGGGCTACCCTCCTGTTAGGCTTCAGGTCACAGAAGTGGGACAGGGTAGGGTATCCTGGGAAGACCTCACCTGAAGCAGCCACAATGTCTCTTGTGATTGCCCTGGGGTTTGGTTTGGAGATGGATGGAGTCTCTCTGTTCCCAGGCACTCTATCCTTTTACCTAAGCTTCCCAAGTCGCTGGGATTCTAAACACACAATGCCACACCTGGCAGATTTTTTGTTTTGTTTTGTCCTAGAACAGGGTCCATGACATCTAGAGGACTGATTGTGAAGAAAGAAACTGGAATCAGGGATATCAGAGAAAATGGTTTTAGGAATAACTCTGGACAAAAGACAATGAAGCCCAATCTAGTACTGTAGCTGGGAATGTGGACAGAAGTGGGTGAACTTGGGAGATGTTAATAATAAGGAAGACTTGAGAGGCCAGAGGCAGAGGCCCAGGGCGACCCCAGGTGGGTGGTAGCACCTTCACTGTATTGAGAAAGATGAGAAGGAACAGGTTTAGGGTGGGGAAGAGGCATCTGGGAAGGGGTGAGTCTGTTCATCCTCTTGGCCAGCCCTGGGGAACCTGACTTTGCCTCTGTGCTTCTGCCTCCTGGCTGTGCAACTGAGGACAGGTCTGCTTCCTCCCACATCTGGGTTTCCAGGCACTGTGCCTCTTAATCCCCTCTACAGGAACGCTCAGTCAGATGAGTCCCCTTGCTCCAGTGTCTGGCACCATCTCCTCAAAGCCTTCTACTGTTAGGGGAAGGGCAATTTCTGACCACATCCCTGAGCCCCATGTTTCCTCTTTAGGGAGCCCAGTGGCCTTGGGGCCTGCCCAAATCACAATTCCATATGTGAGTTCTGCCTGGGGGCCCGCCTTATCCCAGGGTTAGGAAGCATCATCTAGAGAGCAGGAAACATGCTAGGGTGAGGATTAGGATCTGACCTGTCCACTTCTCTGTCCCAGCAGGGCTGGGTCGGAACCCAGCTGTGGGCCCAGCCAGGCGGAAACATTCAACCCCCTCCAGCTCCCCATGCTCTCGGAAGTCTCGTCTTTGGGGGGCCTGCCGGAAACCTCGGAAGAAGAAGCTGACTCGAGCACCAGGTATGAGCTGTCAGCGGAGCAGAACAAGAAGGCAGGGGTCAATGGAACAGGACTCTCTCTCCAGGGTTTCCATGGCCCTGCTCAGGGGTCTGCTCAGCAAACTATGCCAGGGTCAGATCCCACTCCTCCTAGTAGGAGCTCAGTGGCCTGGAGTGGGCCACTCTCCTCTAAACCTCTGCTTCCTCACTGGAAAACACAGCACCTGCCACAGGAGAACAAGCATGCACTCTGCCCAAGCAGAGCTCATGTGAGAGACACTGGTCAGGTCCAAGGAGTGCAGCTGCTGTTTTTATTTACTGCCCTGTACTCAGTAATCATTCTGGACCAGAGAATTGGGAGTGTGCAGTGACAGGAAGATCCACATGTGGGAGGCAGTGTCCTGGGGCCAGCCCCAGCCATGCTACTCACTTGCTCCCCTTCTCATTTGTGGGACTCAGTTTCTGTGCCTATAAAATGGGAGCCGGAGAGGCAGGGGTATAGTGCAGTATTTGCCTGGCATACCCACAGCCTTGGGTTGGATTCCTAGTAGAGCCAAAAAAAAAAAAAAAGTTGGATCTCATCGGTGACTCCCTGGCTAAACATCTAAATCACCTGGGGTGCTTCAAAAAAAAAAAAAAAAAGAAAAAGAAATCCTATTCTTGTGCTTTTTACCTAGAGAATTGGGTGCCCTCTGTCTGTGGTGGAACATCAGATCAGCTGTGTCTTTTTTTTTTTTTTTTAAGAGCTTGCAAGGTATATAGGTAGGGGTTGGGCTAAGTGACCTTTGCTTGAGTATCTGAGCATGCCTGGAAGGGCTGGTGAGTGACCAAGCCACACACAGCTTTAAAACAGGGTGTCAACCCAGAGCAAAGGAGGTCCCCACCTGAGCCATATTCTGGGGTAGTCAGGGAACACCCCACACACACAGGGTCCTCTGACACCCATCTCTCTGCATTCTCAGAACGTCAGACGCGGGACCAGAAACCTCGCCGCTCCCTGGCCCTAGACAAACCTGAGAAGACGGTGACCACGTCCCCAGACCAGAAAGAAGGAAACATCAGGGGGATCACCACCCCTCCAAGATGCCCAGACCCCTGGTGTGACCTCAAAGCTGCATTTGCCTCATTTCAAGGCGATGGAGAAGGAGGAAGATCCCAGCTGACGTTGCTGGATATAGCCGAAAACATCGTCCTTGGTGACATCGCAAGTTGGTCTCTTTCCTCACCATGAGTTTCATCTTTACAGGCTCTTTGCTGGGGACCTGCTGAGTAGCTGGGGATACAGTGGTGATCAGAGTAGACCCTGCCCCTCATCTCACGGAGCTTATGGTTTTTTCCCCAGTTTTCTTTCTCATTTCAGGCTCTGTTGTGGGTAAGGGAGGGAGAAGATCAGGGCTACCTTCCTGTTAGGCTTCAGGTCACAGAAGTGGGACAGGGTAGGGTATCCTGAGAAGACCTCACCTGAAGCAGCCACAATGTCTCTTGTGATTGCCCTGTCACTCCACCAACTGAAATAGGCTTGCTGATGCATCTAGCAAAGAGCTGGGTGGAGAGAGGGGATTTGAACTCAAGGCCTAGGGCAGTTGGTTCCTCTGTTCATTCATGTAGCCCCCATTCTGAGTGCCTGCTCCGGGCCAGGCCGTGTGCAGAGTGCTCCTGACATCAGGGACTAAGGTCACAGTCCACTGAAGGAATCGCCCACATCACCAGATGCTGATGGTCCACAGTGACCAGACTTCCTGGGTTTCCCAGGAGGCTGTTGGCCCCAGAACAGGCATCTGACCCAGCCCGGGGCTGAGGGAGTGCATCAATCTTCTTGCTAACTACGACATTGGCAAGCTACCCGATATCTCAGTGCCTCAGTTTACCTATAGTATAATTATGGTGTCCTCCAGCAAAGGGTCACTGAAAAGGATTTTAAGTGCTTCAAACAGGGCTGGCCACAGTAAGCACTGCATTCTTGCTTGTTATTATTGTCATTCCACTTAAGGATTTTATCCTCATTACAGCTTCTGATAGGGATATGAGATTCAAGAAACTTCAGGGTGACTTGGGCACCCCCAGCCTCACACAGAGGTCCTATAGACTAAGGTTTTGGTCAGGATGGTGGAGCAGAAAGTTGGGTGGCAGAACCTGGCTTTTCCCCATCCTCTATGTCAACCCACAGAAGCAGTCATCCTAATTTGCCCCCCAGGCTGCTGTTGTGCAAACAGTGCCCAGGATGGAGAGCCTGACCCTGCTTTGGAGGCCCAGAGAGGGGCTGAAGGGATCCATTTCCTAAGCAGGATACACCCCTATTCCAGGTGAGGGCACTCTGAGGGCACTGGTGGGTGAGGCACAAGAGTTTGGGCTGGCATGGTGAGAGGTCCTGAGAAACGAGGCTGGTGTTCATCCTTTGCCAGTTCTCCTGAGCACTGCCCTGGGCCTGCTTTACGCTGACTGCACTGAGCTCTCTGGAGTCTGGCTTCCATCTCTCAGAACCTGGCCACAGCCTCCCCACTGGCCTCTCTGCCTCCAGTCTCCCCCTGCAGCCCATCTTCACTTGAGTAGCTTTTCTAACACAGAGCACTTGGCCTTGACCCTTCCTTGGTGCCTAGCAGGTAGAGCCCAGTTATCTTAACTGGCACTGGAGACATTCTGTGACCTCATCTCCTGCCCTCACCCTAACTCTCACACCTAAGAGAATGCTCGCCATGCCCCGGCCTCTGAGCTTTACATTCTGGTCCCTCTTCATGGACAGCCCACTCCCCAGGCCCACCTGTGACACTGCCTGTCCTGCAGTCCTCACTGAGGTCCTCCTCCCACTGCCCTCAGCGTTGCCCCTCTTGCGCCAGCTCACCTCATAGGCCTAGAAGCCCCTGGAGGCTGGGCGCTCAGCTGACCGAGCTCCCTGGGACCTGTACACAGCTGGCCACAGGAGACACTGGAGGGGTCACACAGCAGTTCCCAGCTCAGGGCTCTGTGTTTGCCTCTTAATTCCACCTGTCACAGGCAGAAGCTGGTCTTCTGTGATTCCAATGAGGAGGTGGACAAGGAAGTCCCAGATGCTGACCCGTGGCTTCCTGCCTGGACCCCAGAGGGCAGCCCTCATGGTGACTGAAACTGTCTCTCTTCCTTCTGAGGATTTCTATGGCAGGGGAAAGTGGGAAGGAGAATGGGGATCTGCTAAGAACAGGGATGGTGACTGCACTATTCCTGCTGTCACTTTGATGCTAGTTGCTAAGACAGACATTGCTAATCAATTATCATTCTTTCCCTTGAGTCCAGATACTACCTCAGAATCTTTCTTAACACAGAGCTGCAGGTAGATATATCAGTCTATTGAATCTGACCCATTATGATGGTTTTTTCCCTTTGTTATCCCTGAAATAATGTCAGGCACTATGTCTCTTAATCCCCTCTATAGGAACGCCCAGTCAGGAACGAGTCCCCTGGCCCCAGTGTCTGGCACCATCTCCTCAAAGCCTTCTACTGTTGAGGGGAGGGCAATTTCCAACCATATTACTGAGCCCCGTGTTTCTTCTTTAGGGAGCCCAGTGGCCTTGGGGCCTCCCCAAATCAATAATTGGAGTGTGACAGGCCACCCGAGTGAGATCCTAGGACTAAGTCCTTCCCTCTTCAGCTCCCCGGGAAAATTGCTGCCAGAACAGATCTTGGAGGATGGCAATGAGTACCTGACCCAAGGTGAGCCTCCAGGGCAAGACTGAGGCTGCAGTCACTCAGAACATGGGGCACCCACCAGGTGCTCAGGCCTATGCCGTACTCTGGCCACCTAGAGCCCTATCTCATCCAGGCCCTGTCTCAAGGCACCCACAGCCCAGCACAAGAGAGGGAAAGGTTCAGGAGCCTGATCAGGGAGCCACATGCTCCGCCCTGGGGCTGGAGGGGTCTCATGGCAGCTGGCCTGTGAGGGGAATTGGACATGGGGTAGGAGAAGGCCAGACAAGGAGGTTCCAGCTGGTGGGGACAGCAGGGCAGAGGCTCAGTGCAGTGGGAGAAGCACTTCTGTTCTAGCCAGCACTGTGGTATCCCCACCAACAGGCCTCTTTGAAGAAGTGCTCTTAGAGCCTGAGTCTCGACCTTCTGCCTGTACCCTTGAGGCACCCCCAAAGAAGGTAGGCGACATCCACCATATGTCACCCCACTTCCCTGCTTGACCCATTCCCAGCCTCAGCCCTCTAGCCACCCAGCCACCTGCCCCCATCCATCTACCAAGTAGGGGGCTCCTGACTTTGTTTGATGGGTGAGAAAAAACCTGAACCCAGAGAGTGGCCCAGGAATTCTCAGTTTGAGTAGAGACCAAACCTAGGACTGCAGCCCTCCTGGGCCCTGGGCCAACCAGGGAAGCACCTCTGCTACAGAAGGTCACTGCTAATGGAGAGGCAGCTCTAGTCCTCCACAGATGCTTCCTCCAGTGTTGCCTCAATGAGTATCTGAGTTGGTGGCAGAAACAAAATCGATGCCATTAGCTCCTAGCTAGTGCTGGGTGCTGTGGGAGGTTCTTCCCAGCCCTGAAAGGCCTGTATTACTACCCCTGTCGTGTAGATGAGATCCAGGCTCAAAGAAGTTCAGACTTCCCAGAGCACCACAGCCTCTAAGCCACTAGTACGCTGATGGGGTGGAGGCGACACTGCCCCAGGATGGGAGGAAACAAGTCGTCCCAGCCATTCCTGCCCCACTTAGCCTGCTATGGGAACTTGGGAGTGTGTGCCTGAGTGTCCCGAGGCTGTGGAGACTGTGAGGCTGCTTGCATTCTGTCCTGGGAAATCAGTGAGTGGAGGGTGATCCCAGCCCCCACCCCAACCATCTTTCTCCTTCATCATGGCCCAGAGCGTACCTCTAGAGGCACCTGAAGCGCCCCCTGACTCCCACAGCCTGTGCCAGTCCTCGGTCTCACTGGACCACTGCTACCTCTCTTTGAGTGAGGCCAGCAAGGTGCAGTCCAGCCCCAGCACTGAGGAGAGCGACTCGGAGTCCCTGTGGGGGCAGGAAGAGGTGAGGGCTGGCATCTGCGGAAGGCGGGTGGGTTTCTCTTGCCCTGGCACTTACCACTCTTCTCTATCCAGGACATGCAGGTCGACCCTGAGGGCTTGCAGTCCTCTAGTGACGAGGATGACGACTATACATGGACCCCCACCCGGAGGGCCTCAACCCTGCCCACAGGTGGGAGAAAGAACAGGAAGGGCCGGACCAGCAAGGGCCCCTCGAAGCCCAAGGAGAGCAAGAAAGCCCCGTGTCCTACCCAGATGAAGAAAAAGTGTGTGAACGGCTTCATCATGTTCTGCAGGATGAACCGGAAGCAGTACATTAGGTGGGTGAAGGTCCCCGGCAGCCCTGGTAGGTCCTTGATTTCACTCCGCCTCCAGGTTGTGTGGCTCCCACTTGTGAGAGTTACTTGCCCTTTCCTAGGACCCACCAGCCCCTCCACGGCCACAGTTCTTCCCCAGCCCTGTCGCACTGATCTGGTCCTTTCAACTGTGCGCAGTGAAACCAGCTCAAATTTGAGGGGAGAAAAGGAAATTAATTTGCTTGTATAACTTTAACAAAAAGGGGCCAATGTTGCCTGCCCTAAGATGTGGTTGGTTCCAGGGCTGAACGATGCTGTCCAACTCTGCTCTCCTGAGCTGGCTTTATTCTCCAGAATGCTGGGGACAGGGATACCTGGGAGCTCTGGCTCAAGTCCAGTCTGCCCCCAGCAGTCCCTGTGGGGAGGAAGCTGAGCCGGCCGCTGCCAGAGTGAAGCCAGGGCCTGGGTGTGTCCTGAGCCACAGTGGACAGTGGGTTCCTGTACAGGAAGGTCTAGGTGCTGGCCTGTAGTCACCACCTCACCCTCCTGGACACTGGGTTCTCAGTTGGGAGCAGCTATTTAATGCCTTTCCCTTCTTTGACCTCAGTTCCGGAGGGTGTATGATGGGGGCCGCGGGCTGCAGGGATGGGAGAGGGCACTGATGGGAAAGCTGAGGCTGGGAGAGGGCCAGAGACCCTGTGTGGCTGCACTGCTGGTCTCCACAGGCCTCTCCTGACCACCCCTCCTGCCCCTCTTGTTCCAGAGCCTGCCCTGGGACTGCATCCACAGCGGCTACCAAGGAACTGGCCCAGCTGTGGCGGGTGATGACCCCGCAGGAGCGGAGACCATACTGGTAAGAAGCCCTGCCAGAGACCCTGTGAGGAGCCAGCAGCAGGTCCCAGCCTTCCTCTAGGGTTCAGAGCCTCGAGCCTGTGGTGCTGGAACAGGGCGGGAGCTCACTGAGCTGAGTCTTTCCTGAAAGACTTGGAGGTGACAGAGAGAGATGTCACCTAGTAGCTCAGAAAGGCAGATGATTTCACTGGGTTTTGGACCTTGCTGCTAGAGGTTCTCCCCGGCTCTGCCACCGGGAGCTCTCAGAGCCTGGCTTTCAATTCCTGCTGCTTGGCCTCCTCCCTCCTGCCTCTGATCCCTGTCTCCCCGAAACCCGTCTTCTCCACCAACTCCGGATAGCTGTCACTGGCCACCTCTGAAGTGGTCCCTGGAACACTCCTCAACACAAAGTTTCTCACACCCCAAAGCCCCTTGGAGTGTGGGGTTCCAGCAAGGGACCCTTGGCCATGTCCCGTCTTAGCCTGGGACTTGGAACCCAGGGCTTGGCCTCCCACTTGTCCTTGGCCTTGGTCACTGCTGGCGCTGGAGGACCAGGGGTGGGACAGCGATGGTGGGAGGTGAGAGAGGAACCTGCCCCACTGCCACCTCTCCCCTCAGCATCAAGGCCCGCAGATTCAGCCGCCAGCATAACCGCATTGTGAAGCAGGAGAACTCCAGCAGTGAGGACGAGGACTGGGAGACCCCCAAGCCTTTCTACCAGCTGCTGGCGGAGAAGGCACACAGCAACCCAGACCTGCCCCACCTGCCACCTCTTCACCCCCAGTGAGAGGGCTGTCCACCTAGGCGAGCTCCCTCACCTCAGCTTCTGCAGCACTCCTCGGAAACCAGGAACCTGTGGTGAAGAGGCATCTGTTCCCTTCTGGGCTTCAGCCCCTGCCACTGTGGGTCCCTGGGCCAGCTCCCGTGGGACTGGGGAAGAGGTGTATTTATTGACCCCATGGTTATTAGAGGAGCCTTAGGGTGGGAAAAAAACCCTAGATGAAATGCAGGCAGGTGACGCTGGGGAACAGGGACTCCACTCTGCCCATCCTGTCTCCAGAATCAAATGGTTTCAACCTGTTCATGCTCAATTCGCCCCTCCCTGCCCCGTTCTATTTATAGACTATTTATTGTTTTAAACGAAATAAAAGCAAGTGGAATCCTTGTTGCCAGCAAAGGAAACAGGGTAGGCCTTCTGGTGTCTCCCTGCTTCTTTGGCCCTGGGTGGTCCTCCCACCCAGCTCTGGAGGCCTGCCATGCCAGGGCCTACAGTTTGAAAGTCACCTCGCTGCCCACACCTTCCTCAGCCCAAGAGCCTGGACTCAAGCCCCCTTCTTAGGAAGCATGGTCAGAGAGCCATGTTCTCAGGCAGGGCTGCTGCTGTTCAGTTGTCCTTTGGGCAAGTTGTTTGGAAGGTGACCCATAGCCCTGGTGGTTCTGTTAACTTTATTTTAATTGAAATGGAGGCATAACATATCCTAGAAAAATAAAGATTTAGGATACAAACTAGACACAAGGGTCAGGGTTGCCCCGGGGACAAGGGAATCTTTGGTCTGGGGCTAGAGGTGATGTGGCTTTAGTCCAGAGGAGTGAAGGGGAGACCCCACTCTGCCTACACCTGCACCCCTTCTTAGCAAGAAGGGAGAAGCATGGGGAAGGGTCCATCAGTCTCTGGGCCCAAAACTTTGTCCTCCACCCTCGGATTCCAAGCATTCTGAGAACACAGGGTATCAGTGGAGCTATTAATAGTGTGTTAGGGAGAAGAGGGAACAGGGGATCTGGCCATTCCGCAGGGTCTTCAGCTCACAGCTAGTACCAGATGGAGGAGAGCAGAGCCCGCATCAGGCCCCCAAATTCCCCATACATACGGCAGGACAGCAAGGAGAGGGCTGTAACAGAGGCCTCCCGTGCAGAGAGGGACAGAATCCTAGACAGGGAGTGGATAGCGTGTTCCCTGGCACCTCTAGGACTTGGAGAGGCCACCCAGGCTGGAGGGATATAGTGTGTGTAGGATCCCCAGACTGCTAACCTAGGCACTGTCCCTGTGTCTTGAGCACCATTGTCAGAAGAACTGATGAAGCTGAGCAGGTTACAGTTCCAAGGGCTCTTCCACAGGCACCGACTGTAGCTGGGTCAGGACCTTGGCCTCAGCTTCCAGCCCCTCATCAACTTCAGCCCCTGTCGTGGTCCCCAGTAGCAGCCCCTCAGGGTCAGGGTCTGGCAGCCTCAGCACGGTGTGAGGAACCTGTGTTCCCAGCCCTTTTTCTGCATCTAGCAGCCCCTCTGTTCCTGTGTTCAGCTCTAGCCCTGCCGGCCAAACTGGCACAGCTGCAGGTGACAGCATCAGACCCTCTGGCGGGGGTGCTGGGAAGCTGGGCAGGAGGCCAGAGTCCGGGGAGAAGGGCAGACTGGCTGCAGAGGTGGCCACAGTGGGTGGTGTTGGCTGCTGTGCAGAAAGCGTGCTCAGGCTGTGGGCCTCTGGGAGGGCGGGACTGGGGGCCACCGGGAGGGCTCCTTCAGGCACTGAGATGGCTGTCTCTGACTTCACGGGCAGGGCCAGGCCGGGGGCCGGTGGCAAGACCTGGGAAACCAGCATGCTGGTGGGGAAGGTGGCTGTGAGGATGATCTTGCCCTGCTGCACGGCCACACCTGTGACAATGGGGCTGCCAGACACAGGGTTGGCCAGGAGGAAGTTTCCTGTGGGGAGAGGAATTAGGTAAGAGTAAGCAGCTGACCAAGAGCATGTAGAGATGAAGCTGCTGGAGGGCAGGCAAATGGCTCCCTCAGGATGTGTGGCAAAAACTTTGGGGCACACTGGCAGAGGGCACAGGGAAACACCAGGGATGAGATGCTTCCTCCTCCCAGAACCCAGTGACATCCCTACCCCAAGCTGCATCCAGGTCGTAGGGAGGCAGGAGGGAGTACCTGGGGCGGTGGCTGAAGGCAGCTGCAAGGCAGTCACGCCCACCCCGGAGTTGATCAGGTGTACATTGGCAGGGCCTGCTGCAGCTGCCACCTTCACAGGGCTGCCTGGTCCAGCTGCCAACAGCTGCAATGGCCCCACAGCCTGGGGCAGGGTCACCACCTGGGAGGTAGGCACCACCTGGGGCAAGTTCAATAGTGGGGAGTTGGGCCCCAGGCCCGAGGGGTACCCGGGGGGTGGGGAGAGTGGCACCACCTGGGGGGCAGCCACAGTGGGCACCGGTCCTGGAGGCAGAGGGAAGGATGCAGCTGGTGGGGGGCCAGGTACCACTTGGGGCAGGGGCCCTGCCATGTCCTCTCCAGCTGACCCCGAAGCAGCCACCTGGGCTCCTTTGGTCTCAAGGGCCTCAGACTGAGCCTCCTCCAGCCGAATCTCCCCAGTCTGAGGGTCCATGACAAGGGAGGTCTTGGCCTCACTGGTTCCCTGGGGACTGGGCTGTGGTAGAGGGGCACCCCCTCCTCCTGTGAGCAGTAGGGGCCCCAGGCTGGAGGCCTCTCCCAGAGCCAGGCTGTTGATGATGACAGGACTGCCATTGAGGAGAACTGCTGGGGAGCTGCTGGCAGCCAGGAAGCTCCCATTTACCAGGATGGAGGGGGAGGCGGGACACGGAGTGGGAGGGGTGGCCCCTGCCAGAAAGATGGAGCTCTGGGTGGGAGCTTCGGCAGCCACTGGGGCCATCCCTCTCTCCAGGTCCTCAGGACTTCGGCTGGACTCATCCTCAGTAGTGGGGTTCCCATCAGACTCGCTGGAGGGAGAAAGGGTGGTTAGCTGTGATCCCCGAGGGCGAGATTCTCTCAGGAGCAGAGGCTGACCCCTGCTTCCCGACCTGCCCCAGCCCCAGCTTTTGTGGACTATTTCAAGGGTCATAGATCATCCCAAGGCCACCCAAGGACCCTGCGTTGGTAGCCACCACCGCGGGAAAGCTAACCCTGGAGCAACCTGAAGAACAGCCTGCTTTCCGGGCGTTTGCCTCTGGGCAGGGCCTCTCTGGGCAGGGCCGTGCACCAGGGCTTCCCCCAAGTCCCCTGGGTAGGCAGACGCGTGGCCTGGACCGTGAGGAGGCAGTTGCCTGCTCAGTTCCCAGCGTCCCTCCCAAGAGGCGTCAGAGGAGAGCGAGGCCCGGTGCGCGCGGGGTGGGAGGGGAAGGGCTTGGGTTACAGGGAAACCGGAGCCGGGGAAGGTTCACGTTTCACAACAAAGGCAGGGGCCGGACCATGCTGTTCAGGCTGGAGGGGGCGTGGGGGTGGGTAAGAGTAACGGTCAGGGAAGGGCCGGGCTGCGAAAGCGCCCAGAAAGCCACCCCTGCCCGGGGTAGGGTGGGCAAGGGCCCCTCCCCCACCCCCTTTAGAGGCCCTCATTTTCGCACTGTTTGCCCCACAGAGATCCCGAACACAGGGGGGTTTGATTTGGAACTTTGAGTGCAGCAGCGGGAAGAAGAGGTCTCCGGGCCTCCGCTTGAGGTCCCCGGAGGAGAGGAACGAGGACGTGGGCCTGATCCATCCACGCTTAGTCCCTACGCATCTCGGAGGCCTAAGGATGTGAGCGGGAAGTTCCAAGAAGCCCGGCGCCGAGACTCCAGCAGTGGGCACGGGGAGTTGGAGGCTGGTGTCCTCGGGAAAGGGGGACTTGCGCCTCCCGGATCCCCTCACCTCTTGCAGGGCGCGCCGCCGCTGGTCCCGGTCCGGTCGCGCTGTCGCCGGTTTTTGAACCAGTTGCTGACCTGCGTGAGCGAGAGACCGGTGAGCGTGGCCAGGCGGCGCTTCTCGTCCGGCGTTGGGTAGCGGTTGCCGCGGTAGCAGGCCTTGAGCGCGGCGCGGGAGCGCTCCTTGAAGCAGTAGACGGTCTCCTCGCCGTCCCAGATGGTCTTCGGCAGCGGGAACTTCTTGCGCAGCCGGTATTTGTCCACTGCGCCCAGCGCGCGGCCGCGGGCTCGCTCGGCCTCCTGGTAGCGCGCGCGCAGGTAAAGGTCCTGCAGGAAGGCGTGGTGGGCGGCGGGGAAGGGGCGGCTCTCCAGTAACCGGTAGAGTTCGGCGTACTCGCCCCGCTGGAAGGCCACCAAGGCCCGTGCGCGCAACACCGGGTCGCTGCCACGTAGGCGCTCGGCCGGGGGCAGTGCGCCTAGGAAGCGGCTCAAGCGACCAGCGTGGCCCGCCTGTAGCAGCGCCTCACAAACGCACGCCACCTGCTCCGGCGAGAAGCGGAGGCCCGTGGACGGTTCGGCAGCGGCCTCCGGGGGTGACCCAGGGACTCCCGGGGACCCCGAGTCCTCCGCTCCCGCAGCCGCTTCGCCCGCCCCGGCCCCGGCCGCCGCCGCCGCCTCACCCTCGGCTGCCTGCAAAGTCTGCAGGAGCTGGCGCGCTTCTTCCTCCTCCTCTTCGGTTGCCGTCGCCACCGCCTCCCCACCGGCCGCCGGCCCCGCGTTCGGCTCGGCAGGCAAGGTAGCCATGTTTTGCAACTTTGGGAAGTTCCTCCCTCCTTCTCCTCCCTCGGGTTTCCACCAGCCCCCTCCCCCGCCCGTCCCCTCTTTCTGCCCCCGCCTAGCGCTTCCCGATCTTCTCGCCACACCCCCCCCCCTGCCCCCCGAATGCCAGACCCCAGATCTACACTTGGGTCTCTGTCTCTGTGTGTCCGTCCCCCTCTCCGTCTGTCCGTGATTCTCCCTTTGTTTTCCCTCCGCCTCTGGCCGCGCTTTTTGTCCCCCCCCCCCCGCCCCCAGCGTGTGCCTCTGGCTCAGGGCCTCAATTTCCCATCGGGACAACAGAGAAGGTAACGGTCCGTCCAGGAGAGCTAAGGGCGCGAAGCCACCTCCGTCCGGAGACTGAGCTTCTGCACGCCTCCGTCTCCAGGGTCCTCTGAAGGCCCCCCCATTCCCATCTCGGCGCGCGCTCCGCCCCTCGGAATTCCCGGCTCCGCAGGGGGGCGGGTCTGGCAGGGAGGAGGGGCGGGCGAAACAGGGAGAAAGTTTGCAGCAACTTTTCTTAAGCGTAGGTCCCAGGAGCGGATGCGCGTGGCTTGCGCAGGCGCAGTGGAAGAAGGACGGCGGCGCGCTAGCCTGCCCAGCCCCCTTCTTCTCAACCCTTGGGGTGGCACAGCTGAGCCACAGCTGGGGGGGCGGTGCCTCATTGTGGCCAGTTCGCCATGTCCTATTGGCTGGATGCCGAGGTCCCGCCCCTCATGTTTTTCCTTCTCCCTCCCGGATTCGTCCTCTTTGCGTCCCGTAGCTCCCCGCCAAGCTATTGGCCAGCCCTACTGGCCTCCTGATTGGCCCACCGGGCAACCTCCTCCCCATAACGCGTACACAGCTACACCGCGGAGTCCAGAGCTTCAGGCAGACGAAAGGGTCTTTTATTTGCGAGGGTCGGGGGTGGAGGTCCTAGGTGGGGCCAGACAATAAATACCGAGGAATGTCTAGTCTCAGTGCATCCAAAATGTGGATTAGGGTGATGGGGTCCTGGAGGCTGTCAGCAAGTCGGAGGATAAAGGCAATAAATATCCAAACCACCGAGACGGGCGGAGCCAGCTGTGGCTCCTGGAGCAGCGCACGTAAGGGGTGAGGGGGGCTGGCAAAAGCAAAAGGTTCCCGAGGGAGCAGGCAGAGGTGATGCCGGACGTTCGCTGCGGTAGAACGTTCCGGGGAGAATAGGAGTTCATGCACAGGGAGGATTTGTGGTTTGCGAACAGATGGCAGATGCGTGGAGGGTGAAAATCGGATGGCTGAGCTCCGGTCGGCTGCCTTTTCGGACCGCGATTTGCCCATCCAGGTCGAGGATGGCTGAGCTCCGGTCGGCTGCCTTTTCTGGACCGCGATCTGCCCATCCACGTCGGGGCCTCAACCCGCCCAGAAGAAAGCAGTGATCGGCAGCTTCCCCCAGCAGCAGCCGCAGCAGCCGCAGCAGCCTCAGCAGCAACAACATTCCTGGCTGCAAGTCCCCCGCTAACCCCATTCGCCGGCCAAGGATCCGGCTCCTCCCTTCCCGGCCGCCAGGGGGCGGGCCCGGATCACAGGATTGGAGCTGGGCGAAGACCCGCGCTCGGAGCGGTATGAACTGGGAGGCGGTGGGAGCAGCTTCTAGGCCGAGCCCGGGTCATCCAACCCTTTAACCAAGCCTGAGGTCTAGGGTTCAGGGGACGAAGGTGGCTCCCGGGCGATGACAGACTGGGACGAGATGGCCTGCGCTGGCCACCAACCCAATGCAGCCCAAGGAGGTGGCACGAGCCAGAGAAGCGGCGAACACGAGCAAGGAACACGCCTCCGATAGGCCAGGCCTAGGGACCTACGGGCGAGAGGGCGGGATCAGCACTCGGGACGGCCTGATTGGTTCCTGAGAGCCGACCCGCCTATGCCTATAAGGGTCCTTAATTCTCCAATCCCGCCCCACACCCCCTACAGCTGGCAGCTGTGGCTTCTCGGCTCGCCAGCCAGAAATCCTGTCGCAGCTCATCATTGGCCGCTTCCTAGCGGCCTGTATTGATTGGCTGCCTATGCATCCTCCCTTCCCGCGGAGGCCAAGCCCCGAAGGGGTGCAGCTAAGCGGTGGTGGCATGGGGTGGGTGGAGTGAGGCCGGGGCACGGCAGCGGCGGCGAGAGAGCGTGGGACGTACCCTGGCAGGGAGCAGCAGGTGGCGGCGGTGCATGGGGCCTGGCCCCACCAGCGGGGACTGGCCCAGAGCCACGGCCGGGGGGCCATCTAGCTGGAGAGAGAAGGGACAGGTGACCCGATCGGAGCCCAGCCTAACCCTGCCTCCTTCGGCAGGGGATGGGGGCGGGTGAGAGTGAGGAAAGTCGAGGTCGGGGGAGGAATCTAGGGAGATCCCCGGAGGGATTTGATGAGAGGCCCGAACTGAGGGAGATCTGGGACTACGGAGCCCCAAAGAGATAGGGTGAGCCCTAAATCTGTATGGGAGGGGGGTTAGCAGGCCTGAGGCAGGGGAAAGAGAGGGGTCTTACATGGGAAGGTGGATCCGTGGCCCGGGGACTGGGGACCCCCGTGACAGCTGGAAGGAGAAGAGAGAGGCGTATGGCGCGTGAAGGGGCAGAGAAGGGAGGTGGCGCGGCGTGCCCCAGCCTGGGCCCCATTCCTCCCCCAACTTGTCCCCCTTGCTGGCCCACCTCCTCCCGGCGCCCTCCCGGAAGGGGGCAGATGAGGGACTCGCCTGCGGCTCCCTCTGTCTGCAGCAACTCCAGCCGCTCCTGCAGCTGCTGGATGTGCACCTCCAGGTCTCGGTTCCGGGCTTCGGCCTCCTGTAGCTGACTGAGATGAGGAAAGAAACGTGACCCACTGGGGTCTGGGCTGCAGAGTGCCAAGGGTGTCGGGGACCCTGTGCCCCGACCCCGACCTGGCGAAGTTCTGGTTGGCCGTGCGGATGGCCTCCAGCTCGAGGCTCAGGTTCTGCCGGCTGAGCACCTCCTCCTCCAGGGCTTCCTGGAGCTCCCGCAGGGTCACCTCCGACTCTGTCTCTGCCGCGGGGGCAGCAGTTGGATCTGCCACTTCAGCCTGTGGGTAGGGACTGGGTTTGGGGCTGCCTGTGGCTCCTGGAGCACAGCTTATCCACTCCCCACCGTCACCCTGTCTCTAGAATCCCCATAGCTTCAGCAAGTCCCCTCCTGTCCACACAGGAAGCAAAGAGCTGTTCTCAAAACTCAGATTGACTGACCATGTCCCTTCCCTGATCCAATGTTTCCAGTCCCCAGTGCCCCAGGACAAGGTGGCTTTACCAAAAGGCCTTGCTTGGTTTGTTTCCTGCTGGTCTCTGCACCCACCCCTCATGTACCATGCAGCCATATGACTGACCCTCCTGTCACTTTTCAGAACAAATCAGCCTCAGATAAACCAGCAGGGTCCCCTCAGGGCTTCTGCTCTTGATATTCTCTCTACTGACCATGGGACACTTTTCTCTCCATGGGTGGCCCTGCCTCTTTCACCAATGCTCGACTCAGACTCCTCAGAGCCCCCCACGCACACACAGAGTTAGTGCCCTGTTCTGATGTCCTCATAGGGACCATCTCTTGACTGAAGTGACTTTATCTCTGCTGCTTTGTCTGTTTCTGTCCTCTAAATTCCCAGAGGCACAAGGCACCTGGCAAGTGCCAGCGGGTCCCTCCTGCTGCAACTGACCAGCCTCTCCTTCAGCTACTCACCATGTCCTCTGCTGGGGATATCCTGGGCTCCCCGCTGGGCTCTTGCACACGTGGCTCAGGCAATTGCTGGGCCTCCAGTTCCATTGGTGTGGGGTCTGGGACCTCACTGTCCCTGCAAAGAGGAAGAGGGGAGGAAGAGTCCTTCCTACCCAAGAGGCTGCCAAGCCCTGGGAACCCATGGCCTAAGGGCATGGAGCAGCTGGCCCATGGTTCAACCAGGGGTGAGGGGGAGTGAAGAGGACCAACTGTCAGGTGAGTTGACAGGCCCGTCTCTGTCTCACATGTGGCCTCAGGCCCCTGGGAGCTGGGGCCCAGACGCCATGTTCCAGGGTCTGTACCTTCCCTCCCTTAACCCCATCACCTTTGCATACCTCTCTCCTTAGGACCTCAGAACAGGGAAGGGGTCCTAATGAGGAAGACCCTGCCAAGTTCTGGGCACCTCCAAAGATGTGGTCATAAGACTGGATGTGGGATTCCCCAGACTGTGACTGAAGCTATTAGGACACCCCCTCATGCTCAGCTGCTGGGAGGGGGTGTAGGGCAGAGATCGCCTAAGAATATGAACTTTCAATAAAAGTGGCGTCCTTTGACCAGCAGTCTCTCCCATGGGAATATGCCTCAAGGACCTTGGTACCCTGGACAAGCTCTGAGACCAACCTGTTGGCTGTTTGTAGCAGCCTGGGTTGTAACAGGACGTGTTAAAGCTGACCTGACCTGACCTGACCTGACCTGCAGTGAGGAGGAGACTAGACATGCTCATGACTGATAAGGGATGCCGTTTGCAGATTAGGAAGCAACTTGTTCTCACGGTGGATAAACATGTTTGCCAGCTTCGAGCCAGGGATGTCGCTAATGGTGGGCTCAGATGCAAGCTTCCTTTTCCTTAATCTTATTTCTTAATTTACTTGTGATAAGCAGTCTCATTTATATAATTGATGCTTTTTAAAGGCTTTATTGTTACATGACTATATTCTGTCAAAATTGATTGTAAAATTCCAAGCTTATTTTACCCCTGATTCTGAGTACTAGAAATGTAAAAGTCTAGGGTTGCAGAATTCTGGAAGACCAAGCCTACGGGCTCTAAGGTTTTGCAATTGAATCTAAAATGTTAAAGTACTTTAGGGTTCCTAAGAGTGCTTTGTCCTAAAATGATCCTGCAAAAAGAAGAAAGAATATTGATCCCACAAACCGACGGGTCACCAATAAGCCTGGACACAGTGGTCTTGAGCCTCCTCCTGGGGCCTCTGCAGGCCGGCACTCTCCTACACCTCACATGCTGCACAGGTGCACTTACCTGAGGGCCATACAGGAGTAGGAGTAGCCCACAAAAGGCAGGTGGACCCCCAGTGGCATACCTTCCGGAATGTCCGACAGTGTTTCCTACGCAAGGAACACACAGATGTGACCAGCAGTTACCAGGGCTGGCCCCTGACAACTGCTGGTCACCATGGCCCAACAGTTGTCTTTGTTGTCATGGCTTAGGTGTGCTCCAACTCCAGGATCATTTAAAATGACCTCCCCATCATTTTTTTCTAGTCGCCTGTTGCTTCCCCTTCAAGGCCCTCACCACACTCTAATCACAGCCTTCTCTGGGGTGTAAGTGGATGAGGGCAGGGGCCAGAGCTGACTTGGTCAGTGCTATGTCTCCAGAACTGCCCAATAGAAGGGCACCTGGGCCTGAGTGAAGGATTCTGGGGCAGCTTGTTAAACTGACACCAGGCCCAGCTACTCAGGAAGCTGAGGCAGGAGAATCTCAAGTTCCAGGCCAGCGTGGGTAACTTAGCAAGACCCTATCTCAAAATAAAAAATGAAAAGGGCAGCTGGGCACTGTGGTACCTGAAGCTGAGACAGGAGGATCTCGAGTTCAAACCCAGCCTCAACAACTTAGCAAGGCCCTAAGCAACTCAGCGAGACCCTGTCTGTAATAAAAGGGCTGGGGATGTGGCAGTGGTTAAGAACCCCTGGTTCAATCCCTGGTACCAAAAAAAAAAAAAAAAAAAAGAGAGAGAGAAAAGGCGAGATGGACAAAGGAAGGAAGGAAGCTTCCTCTCCTGCCTCTCTCCTCTCATTCCTCCAGGAATTAATTCAGATAGCCCCTTCCTCCAGGAAACCCTCCAGCACCTTCCCTCTGGGTCAAGAGCCCAGCCCTCTGTACTCCATCTCAGCCCTGATAACTCTGGGGACTGGACTGTCTTCCCCATTTGGACTGGGTCCCAAGCACTGGGTGGGCACAGCAGGTACTCTAGGTAATGAACGACTCGGAACCCCAGAGGCAGGCACTGTAATTACCCCAATTTTATGGAAGGGGGATGGGGAGCTTCCCTCAGCCGAACAGGGGCCGCAGATACCTACCCCGCCCCCGCTCACCATGGCAGTGAGCCCATCCTCCACCACGTCAAAGTTGCAAGTATCGGTGGCACCCTCGAAGTCCGGAATAAAGGGGGGCAGGCTATCTCGAAGTCCCTCCCAGTCAAGGCCAAAGAAGAAAGGATGCTTCCGGAAATCGTCTGCTCCACCTCGTCCTAGCCTTATCTCCGCGGGACACAGCAGACCTTGGATGAGGTCTCGAGCCTCTTCTGGGACCCCAGTGTCTGCCAGTGGCAGAGACAAGTGCTCCTGCTCAGAGGAAGAGTGAAAGAAGAGATGGTGGCCTGGGAGCAGTTGTGGAGCAGCAACGGGTCGCTGTGGCTGAGCTCACCTTGTAGTGGACAATCTTGCCGTAAGTCTCAGCCGTGGAGTCGGCGTAGAAGGGCGTCTGCCCGTAAAACATTTCATAGGCGAACACACCCAGCGCCCACCAGTCACACTCAGGCCCATAGCTGCCTGTCCCAGGGCCGCCGCCCACAGCCTGAAGGATCTCTGGAGACAAGTAGTCCGGGGTACCCACAGCCACAAGGGACCGCACCTGTGCCAACAGGACCAGAGCAGTCCTCCTAACCACCTCCTAACCGAACGTGTGCTCCCTCCCCTCCCACCTCCTTGACCTGTCCAACCCTGCCCTAGAGGACACACTTGGTCCAGGGTAGCTTCCTTCCTTCTGGAGCATCTAAATTTAGTCCCCGCCCCCACGCCGCCCCTCCACGTCCCCTCATTGGTGGGCGGAGTTGCTCACCGTTCCATCAGCCCGCAGTTTGAGGCAGGAGCCAAAGTCTGCCAGGCGAATGTGGCCGCAGCGGTCCAGCAAGATGTTGTCCGGTTTGATGTCCCTATGCAGAGGGAAGAGGGAAGAATGTTGAGTCTTTTTCTCGCCAGGCTCCGCCCCTTTGGGCAGTTCTGCCTAGTGCCGCACCTAGGGTTCCGCCCCTGGGAGGGTTCTGCCGTTCTGGACCTCATTCCCCAGGCCCCGCCCCCAGTGAGCCCCAACAGAGGTGAAGCGGTCCTTCTGTAGACCGGTCAGCTCTGGGTTCCATCTTCCAGGACCCGTCCCATACAAGCCCTGCTGTCCCTCTCAGGGCCCCGCCCAGGCCCTGCCCCTCAGCCCCTGCCACGCCCACCTGTGCACATAGCCCAGCTGGTGCACTGAGTCTATGGCCATGACAATCTCGGCCAGGTAGAAGCGCGCCATCTCGGCCGGGATCCGCTCCCCAAACTTGCTCAGCAGCGTTAGCAGGTCCCCGCCCACGTAGTACTCCATGACCAGGTACTGAGAGGGGGCGCGTCATGGGAATCAGTAGCCCTCCCTAGGCACCAATCTCTGATCCCCAGAGGCAAGGACTCCCAGAGCCACCCGTTCCTGAGTCCTCGAAGCCCCATACCAGAGAAACCCTAAATCTTCAAGGCCAAATCAGAGACCCTCCCAGGATGTCCCAGGACAGATCTGCTCCCCCTCCCAGAGACACTAAGGGAAAAAAGACCTCCCAAGGCTCAGAAGATAGATCCCAGATACTCCCAGCGCAGGCCTTGCGCCGGAAATGCTGCAGAGCGCTCTCACCCCAGGGAAGTTTCCTCCAACAGGCTCTTCACACAAAACACCCAGAATCTCCAGGAAAGGAGCACTGAGGACATCACCTCCCACCCCCTCCTCTACCTGAGACGCAGTTCCTACCGAGACAGACTCTCACAGGCGTGCAGGGGCAGCCGCCTCAGGCCCGCCATTTCCTCTCCCCACCGAACTCACCAGGTAGTTCTCATCCTGGAAGGCGAAGTGCAGCTGCGTGATCCAGCGCCTGTCCCCATTTGCCAACACATCCCTCTCTTCTCGGAAGCACGACACCTGTGTGACACCCGGAGGAGCTAAGGGCCAGGAGAGCAGATCCTGTACCCTCCCCCCCACACCCCCAGCCCGGGCCCCCACCTCTCCTCTCTTCAGCATGTCCCACTTATTCATAATCTTCATGGCATACACCTGTCCCGTCTGCTTCATCTTCACCACCGCTACCTGCAGGCGGAAACACAGGGACTGACAGTAGCCCAGATGACTGGGAAAACCAAAGGGCCTGGACCGGACTCCAACACCATCTTCACCCAGCTGCGGCCTCACCCTGCAGTGGCCACGCCACGCCCCTGGGCCTCAAGCCCCGCCTCCAGCCCAGGCTCAGTCTTAGGTTCTAACATTCAGTCCATTCATCAATTTCTCAGGCCCTGCTCCAGCTCCTGTGCCCCACCCACAGCAAATAAAGTGCTGGCCCACAGGGCCACTCAGGACTCACCTCGCTGAATGCCCCGCGTCCAATCACCTTCAGAATCTCAAAGTCATCCCTCTGCAGTCGAACCTCCTTAAGCCTCGCTGCAATGGGCTCCGCTACGGTAGAGGGAAGAACAGAGGGTCACTTGGATGGACAAGGGTCTGTCCTTCAGTCTCCCCTTCTCTCTTCCCCTCAGCTGCACTGTAGCTCTCCCACATAAACACCATGTGATGTTCTGGGACCTTCCCGTGGAGGAGAGATGCCTGGGGACCTGTTTTTGGCACAGGGCTTGGGCCAGAGGATGCAAGGTGGGAAGAGCTGGGCAGCACATACCCCGGAGCGGAAGCCTTGAAGAGCAGGTGCAGAGACAGCCCATTTCCAGACCCCCGAGCCTCAGGCCCTCCACCCTCACTCTGGATGATGATTAAGGTGCCGTCTTCGGTCCCCATACCCAATCCCAAACTTTTCATTTTGAATGTCTTTGGCTATGACCCAGAGCTGCAGCTGTGTCCAGCAGTCTAGATGAGGTGCTGTGCTTCTCGAAGCACATTTTGAGAAACAGAATTTGAGCTAGGAGGCCTGAGGGGACACCAGTGCCAAGGCACAGCTGGGGCGTCCAGCAGTCCTCCCGGAAGGCAGCAGGAGGGCTCCAGCTGAGGAGGGCCTACTGCTAGAAAGGCTCAGCAGCAAGGGGTACTGGCCAGGAGTGGAGGCTGAGGTTCAGGGGCAGTGGGAGGTTCAGAGGGAGGCCTGGCCTCCTACAGGGTGGAAGAAGCCAGAACCTGGCAGGCAGGGTGGAAAAGGGATGGGTATGGGCATTAAAGAGGGGAAATTGAGTAGGTTGTGGAGGTGAGAGAGGGGGTTCAGGGAAAGTGGGCCCACAGGGAAGAACCGGCCAAGGGGAGGATGAGGGAGGGAGGAGAGCGCCAAGACATTGAGCCCTTTTAAGGCAGCAGGAACCCAGGCCCCCTCCCCCACCCTGGAAGTCTGGCAGGGGAGGGGCTGCAGGATGCAGCTCAGGCCACAAAAGGACTTTCTTCTTCCAGGAGAGCCAGACCCCTGCCCCCATCCCAGATCTCAGTTTACCCTGCCAGCCAGCTTTACACTCGGTAAAAGGGAGACCAAGAGAGTCACAGAGGAAAGGGGTGGGGAGGGGAGGGTCTTCCAGAGACTGAGTGGCCTAGCCTTTGGCCTCCACCTTCCCATCTGTGAAATGGGAGAGGAGGAGAAGAGCAGGCCCTGAATCATAAAGAGAAGGATAGGGAACTAAAGGGAGTTGGGAAAGGTTCAGACAATGACCGAGAAGGGCACACAGGCCAAGGGCCAACAGCAGACACTGGGGAACAGGCATGTGGAGTGACAAAGCGAAAAGGTATTGAGGTGACAGCAACTAAAGAGAGCTTGAAACTGTGCTGGGTGTTGCATGGGGGCAGGAAACTGGCCTTGGGGCATTTTTCCCCCAGACTTGTCCCCAGGTCCTGGGAAGACCTTTTGAGAAAGGTCTTTGTAGGACAGCTAGAGGGTTAGAGGCCCTGAAATAGGACCACCAAAGGAGGCAGGAGCTGGCAGGGAGCACGGGTTGGCCCAACCAGGCTAGCAGGGACCAATATATGGGGGATAGGGTGGCATCACAGAACCCAGGGAGAAAGGGAACAACCCCAAGTTGTTCCTCCTCAACCAGGAGGATGGGGATCTAGTGGCGCCTGTCTGCAGAGCTGGCTCTTCCTCAGGGCCTGTGAGTCACTGCACCCTCTCGGGTGCCTGGGCACCTGTTGGGGTAGCTGGAAAGGCTGGCGCCGAGCACCTGCCTGTCAGCTACACCCCTGGCAGCTGCCCATGCTATCCCTCTTGGCTAACCCCTGCACTTTGGGAACCAGGGTAGAGGACCATAGAAGCCATCTGGGGGAGAGGGTCCTAGGAGATGGCTGCAAACATGTCCTAGCTCTGGACTGGGGCAGAAGGAGCAGGAAGAAAACAGGAGGCCAGGCCCAGCCTAGCCTGCCATGGTTCCCCAGCCATGGCTCTGAGTCACGGCTGCCCTGGCCTCTGCTGGCCTTACTCTGTCCTGCCAGGGTGGCACAATGGGTAGGGCATGTTGCCCCAGAACCCAGGTCCAAGCTCTGGGCCTCCGTGCAAGATCTCTCCATGTTTGTGCCGCTCCTTAAGAGCCAGGCCCCTGTCCCTGCCCCACCCACGGGGGCCACACAGGCAGCACTCACCCCACTGCAAGAAGTCGGCCACATACTTGTCCTGGGCCAAATCGGAGGCACCCAGCTCCTGGTGGACGCCCAGGAGAAGGTCGAGCAGGGGCTCCAGCCCCAGGAAGCCGGGGTCCAGCGCCAGCTGCTGGAGCCGCCTCAGCCGCACCTCGGCTGACATGTTGGGCAGACAGCACCATGGCCCTTCCCCGGGCCGGGGCACGGGGTCCTCCTGTCACGGGGCCTGGCAGACCCTGTCCAGGCCCCAGAGTCCTGGCCGCATGTCTGCCTGCCCTGACTGTCCCCTGGGCCTCTGGCCACTTCTCTGCAGCTGAGGCCTCCTACTTTTCTCCCCACCCCTTTGTCCAGCCCTCCTCCCGCCTCCCAGCTTTAACCCCTCAAGAGCCAACACCCCAACTCTCCTTCCAGCACCCCTCAGGACACTGTGGTGCCAGACTGCAGGAACTGAGAATCTTAACTTGCACCCCCAATAAAAAGGTGGAGCCTGGGGAAAGCTAGTGTGAACGAGGTCCAGAGGAGTCCTCCCACTGCCCAGAGGGGCCAGTCAAGGCTCTGTGACCCAGGACCTACCCCCCTGGCTCCTGCCAAGCCCCAGCACTGCGGGGGGGGGGGGGAGGCGAAAGGGGTTGAGGCCTGGGAAGGGGGGCTGGAGGCCAGAGCAGCCTTTCTTGTGACTCAGCAGTGGAATCCAACTTTGGGACAGTTAAATTTAGCCCCTGGGCCCTCTGCTTCACGCTTTCTCTTTGGCGGGAGGTAGGGAAGGGGTGGTAAGGAGAGAATCAGGAGGGGATGCTTTCAGAAGCCAGGGCCAGGGGTGACCTGCTGTCCAAAGGCTGGGGGAGGAAAGTGATGTGGCCAGGCCCTCCCCAGGCAAAGGAGACCCCAAAATAGCTCCTTGGCCCCTGGCCTGGTGGCCACATTCCTGCCCAGACTGGGATTAGAAACAGAAACATGTTGGGGGTGGAGCGGGAAGGCGCCACTCCCTGAGGCTCTGAGAGGTGGCCAGGAGGAATCAGTCTGTCTTTTCAGGGTGGACAGTTCTCTCCAGAGGAAATCACGGCCTCCAGTGGCACTGGATACGGGGCCAAGGCAGGGCCAGGCCCGAGGCATCGGGCAGCAAAGACCTGTCTCAAGGTAGCTCAGGGTATTCACAGGGAACCTGGGGAGCTGTCTGGGGACTGGGCTTCTGGGCATGCCCTGGAGTGGCTGTGATACTTTAAAATCAAAATGCCCACTGACAAATGGGGCCCCTGCTGTCCCCTTCAAGACACTGAATAATCAGATACTCTTCTCCCACAGACCCCCCACAAGGTGCCACCTCCATGTGCAGTGGACCCTGTCTTCCCTGTCCCTCCCCAGGCTGAGGGAGGCAGGCCTGGCAGCTGCTTCCTTTTGTAGCAGCCAAACACACACACACACTTCCACACACTTCCTCTCACTCGCAAAGGGGACTCAGCACTGTGCAAACAGGGAACTTTAGTATAAATAAGAGGTCATGGGGAACAAGGAGGGCCCTGGGGGCTTCCATAATTTAACACTCTTCAAAAGCACAGACAATAGCAAGAGGTGGGGTGGGCTAGGGTGAGGGCCAGAGGGTGGACAGCCCCCTGCCCTGCCCCCTCAGCCCAGGGGCACTGCAGAGCTGGAGCTCCTTGTGGTGGGGAGCCTCTCCCCAGGAATGACCAGTCACATGCTGGGGACAGGGATGTGGGTTAACACTGATGTTTCAATGGAAGGGGTCATTGTACTTGGCAGTGGGTGGGGACAAGGTTGAGGCCCCATGGGCTGCTACATCCCCCATACGTGGGCCAGTCTGGGGGACCCCCGATATTTGTGCAGGGCGGGGGGCTGGAACAGTCCTTTTATCATGGTTAGTCTTGTTAATACGTTGATCCGTGAGGTCAGCAAGGAGGGTTATGGCTAGGAGGTTGGGGGCATGGGGTGGGGGACCCCCGACATCCACGGCTTCACACCACTGTGCCACTTGGGGAGTTGCCTGGTTGGGAGGAGATGCCCTGGGGAAGAGGAGAGGGAGATGGGAGAGGTTAGAAACCACCTGGGACTTCTGCTTATGCCCACACAAGGAGCCAGCCAGGAGTCCTCAAGGCTGCTGCCACCCTGGCCCTGCCCCTCAGTCCACCCCAGACCTGAGGCTGCCACCCTAGGCTGGGGCACACTCAGCTCAGCTAACTTCTCTGTCGCAGCAGTCGGCACTCCGATAAAATAATTCAAGTCCTCGGTAATCCTGGGCAGATGATGGGACAGGGACTGAATGGAGGGGGGACTTCTAACTTGAACCCCTGAGATGCTGGAGGAGAAAGAACTCAGGGTCAGTCCTACCTCTACCACTGACTTGCTGGGTGACCTGGGCCAACTTCCTTCCCCTGCCTGGGCCTCGGTCTCCTCGTCTGTGAACTAGGGAGACAGAGGGGTCTCTTTCAGGACTCAGTCCGACTCCCCAAGCGCCCCCACCCCTGCCTCTGAGACTGCTGTTGGGTTCCAGGGATGCAGAACTCTAAGCTTCTGAAATCAAGGCCCCAAAGATCCGAGTGGCAACCCTCAGATCTGGGATCCTAGGTACTATGCCCAGACCTTAGGGAGACAAGACACCAAGACCAGCTCCACACTCACAAGGTGCCTAAACCCCACAGCCACCCTAGAGGTGGGGGCATTCACCACAGGCCATCTGAAAAGCACTCTGCCCTAAGAGGCAATGAGTACTCAAAGAAGGGTGGTGACTTGCCTGGGATCGCACAGGGAGCAGAACTGCAGGCCTGGGCCCTGGGTCTGATTGCCAGCCCAGAGTCTGCAGTGGGCTCAGATGCTCAGAGCCCAGTACCCAGGCCAGAGCCAGGCCCCCCCCGCTCAACTCGCCCCTGGAATATTGGCCCAAAGTACTTTACCAAGCTCAACATTTAAAATCCAGATTTTCCATAGAAATAGCTTCTAGTTCATGTGGCAAGCACTAAGACTGGGCCATGCTGGGACCATTCCCTGTTCTTTCAGCAGGCGGCCATGGCCCTGCCACCTCCCCTCTCATTCTTGGCCTTCTCTGCTGACTGAAGGCCAGGGCTCTAGAAGCCAACCCTAAGCCTCAGAAGTCCTGTTCTGCAACACTTAAGATCTCCACGCTTGCCCTTATCCCACGTGGCCAGAGGCTGTGCCATGACAAACCCTCTGCCCACACCCGCCTCTTCCCAAAGAGCATCCTCCTGCGGGCCGGTGACTCACCGCCTTGCCGGGCCGGGCCCAGGTGCAGATGAGGCCCTCCTGGCAGGCGGTGATGATGCAGTCCTCCAGGAACAGCAGCACCGTCAGCCGCTCCTGGGCGATCTTCTTACACACAAGGGGCTCCAGCAGTGGCACCTCATGGATGCGTGGGCACAGTGCGGTGCCCAGCACTTTGGCAGGGTCCAGGCGACTACGGGGGGCGGGGCCGCTGGGCTTGTCGCCACCGCCACTGCCTCCCCCGCCACCCCTGCTGATGTTGCCCAGGCTGTGGTAGCGCTTGTGTTCCTTCTCGGACCCCCGGTCCCGTCGCTCCTGCAGCGTGAGGGTGGCAAAGCGGCCGATGCTGAATGGAGTGCCCGGCTCTGCCACTGTGCCTGGGCCGCTGGCCTTGCCACCACCTGCCGGGTGGGGGAGGCTGTTGGAGCGAGACAGGGAGCGGGGCAGGGGGCCTGGGCCCGGCTCACTACCCCGAGAGCTGCCTGTGGCGGGTGGCGTGGCTCCGGGTGTGCCAGGGAGCGTGCGAGTGCGGGCCAGGGGCGGGTGCGGGGAGAGCACATCTTCGGTGAGGTCCCACAGGCAGAACTGTGTGTCCTGGCCCGCCGAACCAAAGCGGTAGGTGATGGAGCCAGCCTTGGGCAGCGGGGACAGTGGGACTCCCCCACTCGAGCTGGTGCGGGTGGCCTCGGGCTCCTCTTCCTCTTCACCACTCCGATCCCCATCAGCACTCGCTGCTGTGGTCTCCTCTGCTCGTGTAGTGTAGGGGTCAAAGGCCACAGCATTGACCCAGGACTTGTGGCCATGGCCCCGAGCCACCACCCGTCCCTCAGTGAAGGACCACACGGTGACCAGGTCATCTTCACCTCCTGTCACCACGTACCGGCCATCAGGGCTCCAGCACACACACAGCAGGCCCCCAAAGTAGCTCTTCATGAGCCCCCGCAGGAGCATGGAGTCGAAGTGGAAGACACGCAGGCAGCCATCCTGGCTGACACAGGCCAGGTGTCGGCCATCAGGTGAGAAGGCAAACTCATTGAGGGGCCCCTCGCCGACTGCCCACTTGGCCAGCGGGTTGCGGGGCGCCTTGCTCTTGGCAGCATAGACAGCAAAACCCTCGCCCTGCTTCAGCAGGCTGTACTGGGGAGGGGCCGAGGCGCAAGGATGGCTGACGTTGTACAGGTAGAGGTGGCCACTGGCGTGAGATGCCAGGAACAGGCTTTCCGATTCAGGGAGCCACTTCAGGTATGTCACCTTAGTCTTGTCGATCAGCCGCTGCAAGGGGAGACAGACTGGGATTGGGAGAAAGCTAAGAACCCCTGGCCTACCTGTCCCCAACCCAGACCCCCAAGGCCTTGGGACATGCGCCAGCTCAAGCAGCAGGCCCTGCCGGCACAGCAACTCCCAGGCTGAGGGAGACAGACGCGGATCATAGGAAGACCAGGGAACAAAGTCTACCTTGGAGGTGGCCCCAGGGAGTTCTAAGGAGCCTCAACCTCCCATCTTTGGCAAGGGGACAGTCCTGCCCGTCAGAGAACTGTACTCTGCCTAAAGCTCTCCCTCCTCTTCACCATGTCAAGCTTAAAGCAAGAAATTTCACAGAAATGAAGCGATCCTGCTCTGTCTGGTTCTGGGCTCTGGGCCTGGCGTGAGCAGCTCACACAGGGGGTGCCTTGAACACACTCCCTGGACCAGTGAATGACAGCCCCTCCTGCCAGCTGCTCAGAACTTTCCAGGCACCTTTGCTCCTCTTTTCTCCTTCCTCGTAGCTCACATCCAATCCTCCAACATATCCTGTGGGCTTACCCCTCAAAGGACCCTTAGAACTGACCCCGCCCTCCCACCCTACTCTAGCCCCCTGGCTCCAGCTGCTGCCAACCCCACAGTGCTCGTCCTGGCCTGCAGCGCCTGGCTCTTCTCTACGTCACCAGAGAGATACATTTAAATACAAGCCAGCACTTGGCCCTGCCCTGCCCTGAACAAACATTTTGCAACCTTCCCCAACTGGGGTTCCAGAGAAGACCAAGCCCTAAAGCCCTGAGGTAGCCACTGTGTGTGAAGGACAAGCCTCTGCCAGGGGTCCAAGCTGCCTCCATCCTAGTGGGGCTGAGAAAACCCTTTCTGTTCTATGGTTTGGACTGACCAAGCTGTGAAAGGCCACTCCACAGCTTCCGCCTAACTCGGAAAAGGCAGTCCCCCCAACCTTCCAGCTCTGCATGACCCCCCCAGGTTATTTCATCTACCTTCCTTTCTCCCCCAATCACTATTCCAGCCCCAGGGCCTTTGGCTGTCCTGCCTCAGGGAATCTGTCCTGACCATTCCCTCTACTCAGAATGTCCTTCCCTGGGAATTTTTCTCGCCTCCTTCAGGTCTTCATTTCAATGTCACCTCCTTAATACCCTCTTTAAGCTCACCAGCACCCCTCCTGCCCTCCCTGCAGTGCATTCTCCACGGGTCTTACCACCTGCCGACACACTGGACGCTGAGCTCATCTCAAGTGCCTGCTTCCCCAGCCTGACTGAAGGCTCAGCGGGAGCAGGCCCGTCTGTCTGTCTGTTCACTGAGATGTACTTGGAACGATGCCTGGCACAGGATAGATGCTCAATAACTATTTTGTGAATGGATGAGCTAATGAATTTTTAATCCATTCACTCTTTCACTCACTTCCCTCAGCCATTCATTCTGAGAATATTTCTGGAACACCTTCTCTAAGAATGAGATACAGGACAAGAGCAGTCCCTGCTTGCAGATAAGGTCACTTGCTGGCATTTCCTCTTTAGCCAAGTTGGGCCAGGCGCCAATCTCCATGTATAATTTTACAATAGTCTTCTCTGGACAAGAAACGATTTTACAGAGGAGGAAAACTGAGACTCGAACAGTCACCTTCCCAAAATCACAGTGAGTAAAGGGATTCGAATCCAAAACCCACAGAGCTCAGAATTTGCAAAGTAAGACATCAAAAAAGTCCCAAACAGTAGCTGGCCTCAGTCCCCTAATCTGCAAAATGGGAACCATAATTTCTTACTCTTTCTGTTGATGAAAACTTGAGAAATAAAGTGTTCAGTACAGGGCTAACATGGCACATGCCCTTGGCAATTCATTCTTTACCTCCTCGCCACCCGCCCCTCAGGCCTACACTGCTCTCAGGAAGCTGCAGCCTATGGCAAATAGCATGTGAGTGGATGGGGAAAAAAAAGGTTATCTGGGGTCTGCAATCACCTCCTCATTGAATAGCTTGCTAGTGTCCTTCTTGATGAGATCCAGGTACTGCACCTGGCCAGCCGAGAAGCCCACCAGCAGGGAGATGGTCTCTGTGGCAGCAGTGAACTGGTTGAAGTCGTGGCAGGTGGGCTGGGTGCCCTTATAGATCCGCTTGTCAATAGGCTTGTTGAGGTCAATGGACTTGAGCAGTGGGAGAAAAGCAGTTATTGGTTTATACCACTGAGAGGAAGGAAGAGAGGCTGAGGTTGGGGGAAACCGCTAAGAGGAAGCAAGGTTAAATCCCTGAGGGAAGTGGGCAGGTGGGTGGGGAGGGAGTGAGCAACCACAGACAGGAAGGAGACCCAAATATCAGGGGGGGGGGGGCGGAAGCAGGGGAGGGGATAGGGAGGAGGAAGGGGGGTTGGAATGGACCTAGAAGCATACTTCCAAAGATCACAGTGCCATTCCAAAATTGGACCCTCCCACCCTGAATTTAGGGGCATCCTCACTCATAGCCATCAGGCTTTATGGAGCCTATGGTTGCTGAGTTCAGCTCTCTTCCATGACCTCAGCAACTCCCTTGGGACATAGCACAATATTCCAAGACCCCAAAACCTAAGGGTCACTCAAATCCCAAGGACTTTAAAGCCCAACATCCCCAGGATTCCCTTCAATTTGCACAATTCAGGGGCCCATCAACCTCATGTTCCCTCACATTTTAGATACATTCATTTACTTCTGGGCTTTCAAGATCTCCATCTCTCCAGGGGTTTTGCCCCTCTGGGAGCTACATCACTTTAGAGATGCCCATGACCCTTAGGATCCCATATCAGGACCTCCCATCACCTCAGATCTCCCATCAGCTTGGATTCTCAATTCCTTCAGGCTCCAATTTTTCTAGGATCTCAGTCACTATTACCTCTAAGACCTCTAATACTTTCAGAATCTTCCTCACTCCTGTGCTGCCCATGTCTTAAGAACCCCTCCAACACCTCCAGACTGCCAAGACTTATGAGTTGCCCATTTGATCTGAGCCTGATCACCTCAGGATTCGCCATCACCTGCAGAATGCCTGCTACCCTGGAACCCGGCGGGGGAGACCTCATATCATTTCAGATTGCGCCCCCGCGTCCAGAACACGCCACGCTGGAGAATTCCCCCATCACCTTCCAGTCCTCCATTACCTCCAAGAATCCTGTCTCCTGTGATGTCAATTGCATCTAGGATGCCTTTCTCGGGGCCCCACGTCAATCTGGGGACTCTCATATCACTTCCCTGGGACCTCCGTCTTCCCAGCATACAGGCCCCCACGATGCTGGCCACTCACCCGTTGGCTGCCGCGGCGACAGCACCCGGGGTAGAAATAAAGCTCACGGCCCAAGTTGAAGCAGACGCGGTCTCCTCCTGCTCCCAGCCCAGCGGGCGTGGCGGGCGGCTCCCCGGGCCCAGCGCCGTCGGGTTCCCCGAGGCGCACGAGGCTAAGGCGTACCGCCGGCAGCGCGGGCCCAGGCCCAGGGCCTGCGGGCGGAGGGGACCCTGCCGGGCCCGCGGCGCCGGGGCCGGAGGCGGAGGCAGGGCCGGGCGGGGGCTGCGGCGGCTGGGGTGGCGCCGGGGTCTGGGCGGAAGCCGGACCAGACCTGCGAGCGGCGCCGTCGCCGGGGAGCAGCTTGTAGAAGCCCTCGCGGGTGCGGAACTGCGACTTGATCTCCGCGCAGTCCCCCATGGCAGCACCGGGGCCCGAGCCGCTCTCTGAGCCGCCGGCCGCCATCTTGGGCGCCCCCCGGGCCCCGCCGCTGCCGGACCTCCGCCCGCAGCCGGGCCCCCTACCGGAAGCCGGGGGCCCACACCGGAAGAGGTGGGGTCGTTGCCCTGGCGACGCCCCTTCGATTGGCACCCGAGTCCGGGGGCGGGAAGAGCCCGGGCCGTCGCTCAGGTAACGGTTCTGGGACTGTGGGCGGGGCCAAAAGATGGGCGCGGCCTCCGTGTCGCTATCCGACTTGTGATTGGCTGCAGGGGCAGGGCCCTCAGGGGAAGAGGGCGTGGCCAGTTGGAAATCTCAGTCCCTAACAACGGCGCTCTGGGAACCGTTTGCCTAGCAACGGAGAGACCCTCAAGAGATAGCTTCCTTCAAATTGGATCCTTCCTATGACGTCACAGATGGCCCCAGCTGATCCTTGTGTCTTCTTAGAGCTCCAACAATACTCCCTACTGACCTCCAGAGTTTCCACTGACAGTTCAAAGTCTGGCTGACCACAAGCATCACTTCTCCCCCACCCCTTGATGGTCCCTCAAATCCTGGCGGACCCCTGCGTATCCACAAGCCCCCCAGGATTCCATCTGATCCACTATTGGTTAATTTTTCACTAACCTCCTATATATATAATCCATGACTTCACTATCTTCAATAACCACACGCCTCCAAAACCCATGTCTGCTTCTAAAATTTTATTGTTTCCTGCATTGTCACTAGTGTCCCAATGATCGATGCAGTAACCCAAAGTGTCCCCTCACTTCTGCTGAAGACACCCATGCCCTAAACCCATGTACTCAGTGAGTTCCCAGATTTCTTTTCAGAATGCCCCAGAGGTATTTCACACTCAACAAGTCATATGGTGAACTTGGCATCTTACTCCAAATCCTGCGCCTCTCTGTGTCCCTGTCTTAGGGTCACCTGGGCCACAGACCAGGTGTCTTCCTAGATTTGTACCATTTCTCTTCACTCCCTTTCTCTTCCAGTTCCCAAGTCTTTTGCTTTCCACTGCCTGAATTCCTCTTTCCTCGTTCTTTCCTCTCTACAGCCCTGTCCAAACTTGTCTTCGGCTTCCTAAGAACCCCCATCACCTGCATCAACCTTGTTTCTGGTTTCCCAGCCTGCTGTGTCACTCCTACCTACCCTCCCAATGGGGGCTGGCAGGGCTGGGGCTGGCATTTAGAAGGATCTTTCTAAAACACAAATATGTTTAGGACCTTCTATTGCTGGTGACCGCCTGCCATCCCTAGTGCTCTCAGGGTAAAGTTAAGCCCTGTGTGATCTGGCCCCTGCCAATTTCTCTTTCTAACCTTATCTCTCACCACTACCCCTTCACACTAAGTCCCATGTAAACATGTTTGAGAAAGTACCTCAGTACATCACATCATACTCTCCTGCTCTTGGGGCTTTGCACATGCCATTCCCTATGCTGGGAATGCCATTCCCCATTTTTTTCTTGACCCTATCAGAGTTGCTCAGGAGCTCTGTTGGTCCTCTGAGCCCCATCATCTGAGTTGCCATTGTCTGTCTTTTGTGTAGTGTTTGAGCCCAGGAAGGCAGGGCTGGAGCTACTTGGTCACCTCTGTGTCCTGGGCACAGGACTGGGCTGACAGGAGTCCTGTTTAATGACTACCTGAATGGATAAATGAAGAAGATGGAGAGTCTCTCCCAGGCAATGTCTGTGTCCCCGGAAGAGCCCCAGAGCCCTGGCTTGGCATCCAGGTCAACAAATGTGGTGAACAGATGAATGAGTGACTTGGCCCTGCTGGGGGGGCGGGGCCGAGTTTATTTTGAGAAGCTTCCTTTCTGCCCTCCAGGGGCGGGAAGCAAGTCAGTAGCGAGAACACAGCTCAAAACTAACTATATATAAGGGAAAGCTGCTGTCTACCTGCTTGGGGAAAGGGGCTCAGTCTTCCAGGTCCTCATCCTCGTCCTCCTCCTCGTCTTCCTCCTCCTCCTCTGCGGCCGCCAGGGCCTGCTCCTGGGCAGCCTTGAGGGCCTGCTCCTCCTCCACCGTGGGGTCGTTCATCTCGGTGATCTCTGGGCCGCTGGGGTACTCCTGCTGAATGGGGGCTGGCAGGGCCGGGTTGAAGTTGTCGGGGCTGTACTTGTGGCCCCAGCCAATGTAGAGGTTCTCAAACTTCCTAGAGAGCAGCGAGATATCAGGAAACTTAAGGATGAGAGCAAGCATAGGCATCACAGGATTGCAAAGTCACTAGGGGACAGATGAAATGTGCCCACCAGGGTTTTTCTCTCAGCTATTCCCTGAGCACCTGTTCTGCCCAGACCTAGCGCCTGTGGCTATAGAGCGCTTCAAAAGTGGTGACTGGGAATGGAGAACTGAATTTTAAATTTTATTTAATTTCTTAAGTTGCTTTGTGATTTCCTCTCTGACTCATTTGTGATTTATATGTGTATTTTTTTTTTCAAACATTTGTGAATTTCTCCTGTTTCCTTCTATTACTGATTTCTAATTTCATTCTGTGGTGATCAGGGAACATATTTTATATGATTTCAATCCTTTTATATCAAATGAGATTTGTTTTAAGACTCAGTACAAGATCTGTCCCAGAGCATGTTTTGTGGATAGGCCTGAGAGGAAGGGATTCTGCTGTCGTTGGTTGAAGTGGATTTTATTTAATTTTAGTGAATTCCAATTTAAATAATAAAACTGATACTCAGTTCCATTATGGGAAAACTTCTTAGTATGCCTGGAGCAACTTGGGAACAAGGACCTCCTCTTTTAACTGTAAATGTTGTGGAGTCTTTCTGATGAAAATTTAGCATCCAGATTGAGACGTGCTGTGTATACAGACTCTGAAGACTTAGTGTGAAACAAGAATGAAAAGTAGCTCATTAATGATTATTTCATGATTGATATCACCAAGTAATTATAACATCTTAGATATTCAGGATAAATATGTTACTAACATTCATTTTGTCTGATTATTTTATTAGAAAATTTTTATTTACACATGTGGCTCATGTTATTTATGTCGAACTTAAATAAAATGGTCCAGGTATTGGGGACACAGCAGTAAATAAATGAGACAAAGTGGCCCTGCTGTCAGTGTTTTGGTGAGAGGCTGAATAAGCAAGAAGGGATCCTTGATCCTCATTCTACCAATTCTACCTGTCCAGAGAAGGAAAGAGGAGCAAACAGGACAAGAGGAGGGGACTAAGGGACAGGGAGAGACAGACAGGGAGCAGGGCAGAGAGAACTAGAGGGAGCAAGAGAGAAAGACACAGAGACACAGGGCTCTGGCCCTGGAGGAGCAGTTTTATTTTGACCTTATTTTCATGGCTTTGCAATTCTCAAGAGCATTCTTGACAACTCTCCAGGGCTCTCTGGGAGCCTTCCAACACATGGCTTCCTTGGAAGCCCCCCAATCCCCGCCTGTCCTGGCTCCAGTAGCTTTGAAGGTCTGGCCTCACCAGGGAGCTTGATAGAAATGGGGAATCTCAGACTCCATCCCAGACACACAGAACCAGAATTTGCATCTTAGCTAGATCCTGGCTGAGTCCGCCACCCACAGAACAGGACGCTGGGGATCCCAGGCTCCTTTTGCCTGCCTCTCCCTGACACCTCTTTCTTTTCCTGCAGAGTTCAGATCAAAGGGTGTTTTTCCTTCCCTGATCCCCCCATGCCCTAGGAAAAATGGCAGTGTGGTACTGTCAGTGGGCCCTGCACTCTCCTGGTGGCACTTACAAGACTTTGTCACAGAGTATTTGGTGGGAGGGGCGGAAGGAGTGTTGTACAAGTAATGCCTGTGCTCCCTCCATCTGCTCTGGGGCCTGGAGTCCAGCACATAGCTGGCAAATAGTTTACTTCAAGGTTTTCTTCTTTTTGGTAGTGGGATTGAACCCAGTGCACTTTAAGACACAGCTACATCCCTAGCTCTTTCTTTATTATTTTATTTTAAATTTGAAACAGGTCTTGCTAAGTTGCTGAAGCTGGCCTCTAACTTGAGATCCTCCTGCCTCAACTTCCTGAGTCGCTGGAATGACAGCGCATCTCACCAGACTGGCTCAAGTCTTTATGAAGGAAAAAAAAAAGAGTGGATGGATAATGGATGGAGACTGGGTGGCTGAATGGGAGGGTGGGTGAATTGGTGGTTGGATGGGGAGGAGGATGGATGAGCAAGTGGAGCTCAGACTCTGGAACTTTTGCCCTCAGAGGGCTGTAGGTAAATTAGGGTGTGATCAGAAGAAGCCTTTTGGCAAAAGCAAATGTGCCTCTTCCAAGCTTCTGGAGAAGGAAAAAATAATAGCCAAGAATGTGGTTAAGAGCTGGGCACAGTGATGCAAGCCTCAAATCCCAGCGACTCCAGGGACTAAGGCAGGAGGATGGCAAGTTGGAGGCCAGCCTCAGCAACCTAGCGAGGCCCTAAGCAACTTGGCAAGACCCTGTCCCAAAAGTAAAATTTAAAAGGGCTGGGGATGTAGCCCAGTGGTAAATTGCTCCTGGGTTCAATCTCTAGTACAGAGAGAGAGGGGGAGGGAGGGAGGGAGGGAGAGAAAAGGATGTGGTTAAAGTATCAAGTTACGTGAAATCCCACCGTGACAACATGGGGTTGCAGCCCAGGTTCACATTTATAGGGAAAAAGGAAATCTATGAAAACCATCCTGCCCTCTGGTGGACAGGGCTGGTAGCACCCCGAGGAACTTGAGAGGAGTGTGGAGCCAGGATGGGAGGAGGCAGGGGTGACTCAGTTTGCCCATCTTTTGACAGCAACTGAAGCAGGATCCTGGTGAGAAAGATTTCTGCCCTAGAGAGAGAAGACCCTTAACTGGAAGATCCAGGGGACCCAGGAGAGGAGTCGGGTCCCCCAGAGATGAGACTCCCTGTCAGAGATCCAGGTTTATATCCCACAAGTGTGGCCCTGGGCCAGTCTCTTCCCCTCTCTGATCCTCCATTCCTTCCTCCAAGGGGTTCATACTTTCATCTGGCATTTGTTTTGTTTGGAGTGGAGTCTCTGTTGCCCAGGCTCGCCTTGAACTCTTGGGCTCAATATCCTCCTGCCTCAGCCTCTGGAGTAGCTGGGGCCGTGGGCTCATGCACTGGCCCAGCACGGGACGTCTCATCTTAGCCCCAGTGGAAGCCCTGTGAGCTGGGGAAGGTCAGTCCTGGCGGCTCCTGAGGGGCTCTCCCACCCTAAGGAGCTCCCCTGCCTACCCTGGTTCTGAAGAAGACCTAGGGGGGTCTCCTGCTGGAAAGGACAGGGACAAGACCTACTTGCCACTCGCGTAGGTGTAGGCCCCTGGCCAGAGGTTGGAGCGCACCACAGCCACCGAGTACTGCGGACAGAGGGTGCAGGACAGGCGGATGGTCCAGGGTGACAAGTGCATGATTTCTGCAGTGAAGAAGCGGAGAGTGATAGGGAGGTCAGGGGTCCCTGTGCCCTGCATGGCCTCCTCCAGAGGAGGTGGGGGACAGGAAAGGAACAAATCTGGAGGACTGGAGGGTCCAGGGGAACTGCCACAAACCAGTGCACAGTCTTCCGCTTCTGCCTAGGCCTCAGGGACATGGGGATACTCATCTTGCAGGGTGACAGGGAGGCCTGGTGACAATGTCTGCAGTGTACCTGCTGCAGTGTCGGGCACCAGCCGGCCCTCCTAGGTCTGTCATCAGTGTGGATCCAGCTGCTGAGGGCAGGGCGCAGGCTGCAGACTCACGGAATCTGGGTTCACATCCAGGCTCTGTCCCCTCACCCTGTCCTACCTTGTCCAAGCCTCTCCTTCCTCTTTCCTTCAGGTACCTCAACCTCAAGAAATCCCTGTCACTGGGCATAGTGGCACTCCTGCATAACCAGAGGCTCAGGAGGCTGGGGCAGGAGGATCATGAGTTCAAGGCCAGCATCAGCAACTTAGCAAGGCCTTAAGCAACTTAGTGAGACCCTGTCTCAAAATTAAAAAAAAAAAAAAAAAATGGCTGAGGATGGGGCTCAGTGGCTAAGCACCCCTGGGTTCAATCCTTGGTACAAAAAAAAAAAAAAGATAGAAATCCCTGTTCACTCATCCAAAGTCCAGCCCAAGTCTTGCCTCCTCTGCAGGGGCCTCCCTAAGCATATATCCCTCCCCCAGGTCCACATGGGACTCAAAGGAGTCCTGTCTCCAGATCAGGGCCATTGCCAGGTGCCAGGTGTGATTCCAAATATGGTTGCATTACCATAACCCATGGGGAGGCAGTTTGTGATGCCCATTTTACAGATGAGAACAACTGAGACCTGAAGAGATGGCCTCACTGATGGATGGCCCTGGGCAGTCTGCCTACCCAGCCCTCCTCAAGGCTCCCCGTAAATCCTACCTGCATCCTCGGAGAGTGGCGTCAGCAGTGGGGGCCCGACCTCCTGCTCCACCTCCTCTATTCCCTCATCCGCCTTCTCTTCCTCCTCACCCAGCTCTTCCTCCTCCTCTGTCTTCTGCAAAGGGTTCACCCAAGTGCAGCGGCCCTGGGGGTGGAAGAAAGGTCAGGTGACATCCCCAGTGTCAGAGGCCAGCCTATACCAGGGTTGGAGGTGAGGGCCAGACAGGACACTGGAACATTGGCCCTGTCCTTAGGGACCCAGGCATAGGCAGGAAGACAGGATTAGTTACCCAGGCCAGGGACCTGATCCTAGTGAGATGATCCTAGTGAGGTGGAGCCTCCTACCTACCATTGACTATGACCCCCATATTCACTTATTGATAGTTCTTTTTTTGCACCAGGCATTGAATCCAGGGGCAATTAACCACTGAACCACATCCCCAGCCCTTTTTATTTTTTATTTTGAGACAGGGTGTCACTAAGTTGCTTAGGGCCTTGCTAAACTGCTGAGGCTGGCCTTGGGCTTATGATCCTCCTGCCTCAGCCTCCCTAGTCTCTGGGATTACAGGAATTGATCATATATTTAATGAGCACCTGTTAGATGCAGGCCCTGCTCTTGGTGCTGGGGACACATCCTTGAGCAAAGAGACCTTAAAATTTCTGCCCTCAAGTGGCTGACACTTGGCAGCCCATGTCCTCTCTCTGCTTGTCTGTGGAATGGAGGTGTGCCTGTCACTGGATTGTTGTTGGATTCCACAGACACTCAAGAGCCAAAGAATGCTGCTGCTTACACTTCCGCTTCCTCCTCTTCTCCTTCTTTTTCTTTGTGTGTGTGGGGGGCTAGAATTGGAACCCATGCTGTTCTACCAGTAAGTTCCATCCCCAGTCCTTTTTTAAATTTTGTGATAGGGTCTCATTAAGTTGCTAAGGCTGGCCTCCAACATTCTATCCTCCTGCCTCAACCTCCCAAGTTCCTGGGATGGCAGGTGTGAGCCTCTCACCTAACTTGCTGAATGCTTCTTTTTTGGCAGGGGGTGGGGGATTGAACTCAGGGGCACTTGACCACTGAGCCACATCCCCAGCCCTGTTTTATATTTTATTTAGAGACAGGGTCTCACTGAGTCGCTTAGCGCCTTGCTTTTGCTGAGGCTGGCTATGAATTAACTCATGATTCTCCTGCCTCAGCCTCCTGAGCCAGTGGGATTACAGGCGTGCACTACCACGCTGCCCAGAGCTGAATGCTTCTTGAAGGAATGAACTCAAGAGCACAGCATAGAGATCCCTGTCTCATCACCATGGAATATGAATGATCAGTTGTACTGATCTGGAAAGGAGTCATTTGACCGGGTACAGGGTATTTGGATTCAAAAAAAGGGAATATTTAGATTCAATAAAACATAAAGTCTACAATTTTAAAAAAAATTCAAAGCCCCATAAAGTCAATAATAGTTTAATTAATTAAAAGTTCCTCCCACATGCAGCAGGTGCTTCCTTGAATGAATAAATGTATGATGTACACTTGGGACGCACCAGGCATACAATAAATGCAGACCCATGATCCTTGGCTCATAATTTTAAATCTGAAAAGCTCAGAATGCCACAAATGTTTGGAGGCTGGGGATATGTTTGGAGGCTCTTCCACGGAAAAGCACTTCCTAGCAGCCCAAGACCCTAGGTTTGATTCCAAGCACCACAAAGAAGAAAAATTTTTTTCATCAGTCATTTGGCAGGCCAGGAGCAGAGTACTGGCCTATAATCCCAGCTATTGGGGAGGATGAGGCAGAAGGATTGCAAGTTCAAGGCCAGCCTCAGAAAATTCAGGAATCCTGTCTCAATTAACAAACAAAAAGGGGGCTGTGTTTGTGGCTCAGTTGGTAGAGCACTTGCCTAGCATGTGCGAGGCACTGGGTTCAATTCTCAACACCACATAAAAAATAAATAAGTAAAATAAAGGTATTTTGTCCATCAACAATCCAAAAAGAAAAAAAAAATAAGAAAAAAGAAAAAGGGCTGGGGGTGGAGCTCAGGGGTAGAGGGAGCTTGAGTTCAATTCCTAGTACAAAAAAAAAGTATTTAATTCTATGTGTGTGTGTGTGTGTGTGTGTGTGAGTGTGTGTGTGTGTGTGTGTGTAACTCTGTGTGTGAGTGAGTGTGTGTGTGTGTGTGTGTTTTGGCAGCAATCTGAGCTGATGAGAGGTTTACTCTAATTTGCTACAGAAATACTGATGCATTCAACTATGGGCTGGAGTCCCCCTGCCCATTGCCAGATGTGTTCATAATGTATGTTACATGCAGTGAACCATCTTTTTAAAATCTGAAAAAATTCTGATCTTCAAAATGTTGCTGGTGCCAAGGACTCCCAATGGGCATTATCAACCAACGCCTATTGAATAAATGAAGGAGGGGATGGGAAGATGGATGGGTGGATGGGTGGGTGGATGGGTGGATGGGGTAGCAGAACAGGGGATGGATGGATGTGTGGATGGGTGGATGGATGGATGGATGGGTGGGGGATGGATGGGTGGGTGAGTGGATGGATGGGGGTAGGGGGTGGGGGAGGGATGGACGGATGGGTGGGGAGATGGATGAGTGGTGACTGGATAGATGGGAGTAAGGGGGATGAGGGATGGATAGATGGATGGATGGATGGATGGGGGATGGATGATGGATGGATGGGTGGGTGAGTGGATGGATGGACGGATGGGTGGGGGGATGGATGAGTGGGTGACTGGATAGATGGGAGTAAGGGGGATGAGGGATGGATGGATGGATGGATGGAGGATGGATAGATGGATGGATGGATGGATGGGAGATGGATGATGGATGGATGGGTGGGTGAGTGGATGGATGGATGGGTGGGTGAGTGGATGGATGGACGGATGGGTGGGGGGATGGATGAGTGGGTGACTGGATAGATGGGAGTAAGGGGGATGAGGGATGGATGGATGGATGGATGGGGATGGATGATGGATGTATGGATGGATGGGTGAGTATTATTGAACACAGGCCTTGATCCTAGGTGGATTACACCTGAGTCACCCTGCTCTGCGCTGGGCGTGGAGGGTGGGGCCCCAGGTCCTCACCTGCGGCAGGATGTGCTGCATGTGGTGCACCCAGTTGGCCAAGGAGTCGACCATCTCGAGCACTGGGATGCCCTCAAAGTCGGGGTTCTCCTCAAATGAGTCTCGGCCCGCGCCACCCTCCTCCTCCTCGTCCCCCTCCTCCTCGCCAAACTGGTAGAAGCCTAGCGGGCTGATGTGCGTGGCGGCCGAGATGCGCGCGATCTGGGCGCGCAGGTAATTGGCCTCGTTGCCGGGGAAGGGCGGGTAGCTGATGACCGGCGCGTCCAGGTGGCCGGTGAAGAACTTCTTGATCTTGCGGGCGTGCACTATCTGCGCGGGCGTGACGTGCGGCAGCCGCGTCCAAGGCCGGCCCGGCTCGTTGCACACAAAATACAGGTACTTGTTGGCGCCGGTGCGGCTGTCCTCCTTGGGGATGGCTGGCGGCGGCTTCCACGTGGGCTTGGGGATAACGTCCACCGCCTTCTCCTCGTCCTCCTCTCCCTCCTCCTCGCCGTGCGCCTCCACGACCTCGCCGCCCTCCATCAGCTCCTCCACCTCCTCCTCCTCGGCCTCCTCCTCGCCCTCCCGGAACTCCACCTCGGCCACCAGGTAGCTGCGCTGGAGCCCCAGGATCTTGCCCCAGAAGCGGCACGTGTGAATGGGCTGCTGCTCCACCAGCTGCTTCAGGGCCAGGAAAATGCGGAAACTCTCCACCGAGCTCAGGCCCACCCCGGCCTGTTCGAAGTAGAAGGCGGCCTCCATGATGTTGGGCACCGCGGTCTCGACCTGCGGAGGCGGGAGGGAAGAAGGCTGAAGCTCTCTGACTCTGGAGTCAAGCAACCGAAAACACTATGTAGCTGAAGGGCTCATGGTAGCAGTTTTGGCCAGTGAGTTCAGGGGATGTACCTGGGGAGAATGTCCCTTGGTGGAAAAGAAAACCACACTGAGGAATCAGCGAGGTCAGAGGATGGAGTGCGAAGTCCTGCCCTCACTGCCTCCCGGTCCACCATCTGCTTGGATGGGGGCCAGGGGCTCTGGGGAAGGGGGCTCAGAAAGGGTGAGAACAGCTTAAGAGCTGAGAATGGAATCCAGCAGAATCCAGTATTTGGAGGACACATTCTACCCACGTGTGAATAATGTGAGGCGCTGAATAATAATAATCCCATTTGATGAAGATACAAACTTTTTTGGGGGGGCTACTGGGAATTGCACTCAGGGGCACTCGGCCTCTGAGCCACATCCTCAGTCCTATTTTTGGATTTTATTTAGAGACAGGGTCTCACTGAGTTGCTTAGTCCCTTGCTTTTGCTGAGGCTGGATTGGCTGGATTTGAACTCAAGGCCCTCCTCCTCAGCCTCCCAAGAAGCAGGGATTACAGGCGTGTGCCACCACTACATCTGGCCTCCAAACTTTTTAAAAGTTCAGTTTTGAGCGCCCAGGTGTGGCTCATTGGTAGAGCCCAGGCTTCATCTGGGGGAGCCTTGGGTTCATCCCCAGCACCACAAAACAAAACAAAAACAAAGCAAAACAGAACAAAAAACTCAATTTGGAGCACAGTGTTGAAATGGACAATGGACTCCATCTTCCTCCCAGGTCTGCTGGGTGACACTACTGTTCACAGATGTTTGTAGTCTCTCCCTCCCCATCCCCACCCCCCCTTGCCATTTCCTCTGACCCGTGGAAATAACAGCAGGAGGGATGTGTGTCTTGCTCAGGGCAGAAATGTAAGAGCCCATGTGCAGTCTGCAAGCTGTGCCTCAGTACACCCTTCTTTGCCAGGCTCCCAAGGGACCCAGTGGCTCAGCCCTTCAGCCAGGCAGGGGGGACAGCTGCACCAGCAAGAACTGCGACATGTGGCTCTCAGCTGCTGGTGGCTTGTGTGGTCCTAGGCTTGATAGACCACTCCCTGACTCACACTCTGGGAGGAAGGACGATTCTTTTTAAAGTGATGCTGGCATTTTCCCTCAATCCGAAATGATGCAAAACTTCAATCACTAGCCCATGTTGCCATCAGCAACTCAGGAGGCGGAGTCAACACCCAACCCCATGACTTGTCATCTTGCAGCAGGGAGGAAAGTTGAAGGGTTAGGTATGGGCAACTATTCGGGGTATGTGCTTTGGCAGGCCCATGAACCCACCACCATCCCTTTTCTGGAATCCACCATGCACAGGGTTCCCCAAATGGCAGATCAGACCCTGCTCTGTGACTGGATGCAGAGACGGCATGAATGGCACCCATTGCCCGGAAATCATTTTCTGGGACAACTGGGTTTGAACTTAGCTGTTTGGACCCCAGAGACCATGTTTGTAGCTCTTATTCTACATCCCCCCTCCCCCCGACTTCCTGGCCTGGACTTTTGTTGTTGTTGTTTGGTACTGGGGATTGAACTCAGGACCACTGAGCCACATCTCCAGCCATATTTTGTATTTATTTAGAGACAGGGTCTCACTGAGTTGCTTAGCACCTCACTTTTTTGCTGAGGCTGGCTTTGAACTCATGACCCTCCTGCCTCAGCTTCCCAGTCACTGGGATTACAGGAGTGCACCAACCCACCCAACTCTGTGGCCCAGACTTTGTTCCTTTTTCTCTCTCCCAGTTACCATACACAGGAAAATACTACCTGGGATCTGGGAGAAAAGAATTCCTAGTGGCAATTGGGTGCATTAAAAAAATAATAATAGGTTTATTTATTTATTTTTACGTGGTATTGAGAATTAAACCCAGGGCCTTACATGTGCTAGGCAAGGGTTCTACCACTGAGCCATGTCCCCAACCCCTGGGTGGAATTTTTAACAAGTTAATGTGCAACTGGGGGGTTTGGGGGCTCCATGCCACCATGTGGAAAGACAAGTTGGCCTAAAGAAAAAGTAGCGGAGGTGGGAAGAGAGGCCTAGAGGTGATGTGACCCATTGGGATCCCTGATTCCAAGTTGTGCTTGAGATCCAGCCCTGTCCCTACCCTTGAATTCCTGCTCAACCCAGAACGGTCCCCAACCCCTTCTCCACCTCCACCACCCACCTTGTCTGCCAAAGAGATGCCAGTGGAAGCTTTCTGAGGCACTTCTGGGAAAACTTTTGCCCCTCTGACTTTTTAAAAAAGGAGGGAGACAGGGCTGGGGATGTGGCTCAAGCCGTAGCGCACTCTCACGGCCCAGGTTCGATCCTCAGCACCATATACAAACAAAGATGTTGTGTCTGCCGAAAACTGAAAAATAAATATTGAAATTCTCTCTCTCTCTCTAAAAAAAAAAAAAAAAAAAGGAGGGAGACATACAAACAAGCAAAATATCTCTCCTTTTCTGGAAGGAGGTGTGGATGTCTGGGGCAGTGGTAGCCACTTTGCAAACAAAAAGTGACCACCTATAGTATATAAGAATTATTATTAGGTTGAGGGATTTTTAATGAGACTGTGGTTTTATTTTTTAAAAGACGAATATCTCAGAGATACATAGTGATGTATTCAGGAAGAAATCCTAATATATCTAAGGTTTGTTTCAAATAATGACAAAGTAGGAGAAATAGATAAAGCAGCACAGGCCATTTGTTGAAGCTCTTTGATGGAAACATGTCTGACTATCATACTATTCTACTTTGAAATGTGTTTAAAATGTCTATAATAAAAAAAAAAAGTTAAAAAAAAAAAAAGTGACCGGCTCAGGAATGAAACATGGACCTGGGCAAGAAGGTGGCACAGGTGTGGTAAAGAGCTAAGTTCCTCCTGGCTTGCAGAGCTTCTGCACCAGCTCTGCCTACTTCCAGGTGTTGTGTTGTTGTTATTTAATCTTCTTGTTTTCAGAGATGCAGTCAAAGATGTATTTAGGAAAGCAGAGACACATTCAAGCCATGGTGTCTTGCTGAACTGCTTGGACTGCTTTAATCAAACATTTGTACCAAAAATAAGCCCTTCCTGACTGCAGTGGACAGAGATGGAGTTCAGGTCAGGCTGCTCTGATGCTAGGAACTGCTTTCTTGGTTTAAGAACAGGGAGGGAGGTTGAGTGAGGGGGGAGGGCAGTGCTCGGTGCCCTTTATGAGGGGCGGTGGGGGTGGGTGGGCCACTTTGCCAGTCCTGGACAGTCAGCTCCTGGCTATGATGTGTGAGGCAACGGTGGATCTTGTCCAAGCCACTTGTGTCTATTTCTCCAGAATCATATGTTTCTTAACTTAAAATGATTTCCCTTGTTAAACAAGTACAGTAAGGTGTTAGTTTTTGGAATGTGGTTTAAAAAATAACTACAGTTAGTCTAAAATTATAAATGAGAGGAGTCAGACACTTTTTGAAACAGAGGTACAGGATGGGAAGTGTGCTACCAAAATAGCAAGCCCTGCTGCCAGACGGATGTACACCGAGCACAGGAGGAGCCCGGCCAGGGGCAAAAGGTGTGCACAGCACAGTGACCCGGAAAGCGGAGTCCATCCCAGAGAAAACAGTGCTACAGGTAGCCTTTCTTTTTCTTTCTCCACCCCCCACCCCAGATTTATTTAGGAAAAGCAGATACAGATTCAAGGGAGAATGTGGGCTATCACAAGGGAGAGATGTCTTTAAGGGTAAAGTAAGAAAGAAAGAAAAGAAAAAGTAAGAAATACAATTAATGGAAGAATACCACCATCTTGAGAGTAAGAAGCTTTTGAGGTAAAGCAAGGAACACCCAAGGGAGAGTGCGGGCCAGCTCCCGAGGTGGAGACAGCCGGGGGTGGCACTTCAAGAAACTTGAGAAAAAGAATGAATTATTCTATAAATACTTCTAGGGATTGTGTGTACCTAGCCATTTGGAAGAAATAGAAAATGCGAGAATTTAAGAGATTTGCTCAGACAAGACAGAAAAACAAATCGATTAATCATTGATTTCTTTATGAAACAGCACCCACAGTTTTGCCATATACTGACCCAAATTGAGAACTCTTGTTTTTCTCTTTTTTGGTACTTGAGGTTGCACCCAGGTGTGCTTTACCACTGAGCCATATATGCTCAGGGTTCTTCTTATTTTTTTTATTTATTTATTTTTTTGGTGGTGGTGCTGGGGATTGAACCCAGGGCCTTGTGCATGCAAGGCTAGTGGCAAGCACTCTACCAGCGGAGCTATATTCCCCGCCCGCTTACTGTTTTTTTTTTTTTTTTTTTTTTGGTTGGTACCAGGTATTGAACTCGGGGGCATTTAACGACTGAGCACATCCCCAGCCCTATTTTGTATTTTATTTAGAGACAGGGTCTCACTGAGTTGCTAAGGGCCTCGCTAAATTGCCCAGGCTGGCTTTGAACTCCTGCTGTCTCAGCCTCCCTAGGCGCTGGGATTACAGGCGTCCCCCACCGCGACGGGCTCCCTTCTTGTTTTGAGAAAGGGTTTTGGTAAATTGCTGAGGGTCTCGCTAATTGCTAAAACGGGTGTGAATTTGCGATGCAGAGTGTCTGGGATAACAGGCATGCGCCACCCGCCGGGGCCAGCTCTGCAGTTCCAAGGGGGTGGGTCTCCCAGAACTAGGCATCCTAAAGGGGCGGAGCATCACTCGGTTTACGCATCAACGGGGGCGGGTCTTCAGGGAAAGGCGGCCTGAGGAGTGAAGCCTCCGTTCCGTGGCCTTCTAAAGGGGCGGACCCCTGAGGGCACAGTGTTCTAGGAGGTGGGGCCACCAAGGACGTGGGTTAGATGCGGGTGTAGTTCTAGGAGGGTGAAGTGGTGGTCTGAAATTTGAACCCGTATTCTCAGGGCAGTTAAAAGCTGCCCTTCCGGCGTAGCGCTTGGATTCTCCTGTGCACTCTGCTCACCCAAGGATTCATTCATTTGTCACAGTGCAGTTCCTGCGTCCTCCCACCCCACTGTGTGCAGAATCCTATAATCAGAAACGGCCGACCAACAAGCCTTATCTACATGTGTAGTAGAGGCTGCAGCCTGGGCTTTAGAGGTCATGGTCCTGCCTTCCTTTTCCTTTCTTGGGCACTTTCTAGTTGAGTGCCCTCTGAACCTCAGTTTCTAACTCCATAAAATGAGAATCATAAATAAATCTGCCTTTCGGGGTTGTTTCAAAATAAGTCAACACTCCTGGATCCCTTAGCAAGCGACTAAAGATGTCAGGATTATTAGATCCTAAACAAAAGTTTGTTGAACTGGAAGAACATTTCACCTAAATTTTAAGCATCATCTAATTCTGGAAACCTGTGGATGGCAGAAGGTTACCGAGTCGCGGGTGGAAGAGTTCCTGGCAGGACTTAGTTGACACACGGGGAACTAAGGCTGGGGAAGGGGAGCGATGGATTCGAGTCAGAGGCCCTGAGTTTCAGGAAGACGTCCCAGGGCACAGTTATTTTCTGGAGAGGGAGGTGGGGGCTAAGGTGTGGTAGGCGAGACCAGCCTCCGTGTCCACGTGACAGCCGGGGGTCAGCTACCTAACAGCGGAGCTGCCCGGCCTTTTCCCTGCTTCCAGGCTCCCACCGCGCCCCGGGAGCGGCAGAGGAGCTTCAAGGCCCTCTGCGCCCCACCCACACACCAGACTGAAGTCGCTTCTGGCCTCAGCCAGGTCTCAGCCCAGGCCGCACCCTAAGCCTGGGTCCCCACGGCGCCCCCCGCACGCCCCTCCCCACTGGCTCACTCACCACCTCCTCCTCCATCTCCTGCTCGCCCTCGCCGCCGCCGCCGCCGCCGCCGCCGCCGCCCCGACTGAACAGCGCCTTCTGCTTCTCTGCCATCTCGTAGGTGGGCTGCATCTCGGGGTCATTCCGCAGCGTGTCCATCTTGGGGTGGAACCACTCCCACTGCGTGGTGCGGTTCAGAGACTCCAGGATCGACAGGGGGTCCTCGGGCCGCTGGTTCAGGATCTTGGTCAGCAGGTTCACCAGGTGCTCATACCTACCTCCCGTGGGGAGGAGTGGAGGACATAGTCTAGTCAGTTCACTGGAGACACAGTAGGGAAGAGAAAAGATCCCTGCCCTTGTGGAACTGACCTTCTGACATGGAGACGCCATTGATCACATAGGCAGAATATATATGGTGCCAGCCATGGGGTGGCAATTTCTTTGTTGTTTTTAGAACCCAGGGGCACTTTACTACTGAGTTACAGCCCGAGCCCCTTCCCCCGCCCCTTTTTTGAGACAGGGTCTCACTAAGTTGCTGAGGGTCTGGCTTTGAACTTGTGATTCTCCTGCCTCAGCCTCCTGAGGTGCTAGGATCACAGGTGTGCGCCACCACACCTGGCATGGGGGAGTAATTTCTACTGAGACAAATAAAGTAGGGATTACCAGGCATGGGAGATGGTTTGCAATTTTAAATAGAGAGGCCAAGGAAGGCCTCACCAGGTGGCATTTAAGCTGAGATCTGAAGGAAGTTAGGGGGTAAATGATGAGTTTTTTTTTTGGGGGGGAAGGAGAGTGTTGGTCAGAGGGAATAGCAGGTGGACAGGCTCCGAGACACATTATGAGTCTAATGTAATCTTTATACCAAGACCCAACGACACAAGGGGAAAGGAAAAGTTGCTGAAATCCTAAACAAAGTTCAGTTGAGCCCAAAGATGTTTCCATCAGCAATGGGTATATATATATAGGACAATGGTATCCTAAGATTATATCACCTAGTGACGTTGTAGCTTAGTACACTTAGTACAAGTACACTCCATGCACAATAATAACCAACGCACAAGTCTCAGACAATAACCCCACCATTAAGCAACATGTGACTGTGTTAGCATCCAGCAATTCCTAAAAAAGGATGACATGCCACCATTAAATTGAGCTAATAAGACTGCAAAGCTTGAGTGACATTTAAATAATCTAATTCATCAGATTTAAGATGTTATGTGAAAGGGGATATATAAGAACACCTCAATTGGTACAGAGAAATTCTTCATAATTAAAAAAATCTTATATAACAAATTAGGAATAGAAAGTCTTTTCTTTTTCAACACTGGGGATGGAATTCAGATTCTCACCCAGGCAAGCACTCTATAACTGAGCTACATTCCCAGTCCAAGAATAGTTTTTTTTTTTTTTTTTTATGATGTTAGGGTACAAGTAATCTACAACACATACCAAATATAATGGTGAAAAATTATAGTTTCCCCTGTGAGATTGTGAATGAGAACATTTACTTTATCCATTTCCATGTAACACCATTCATAAGGTCATAGCCAATGCAATAAGGCATGAAAAAGAAAAAGGTTTGGGAAGGGTAGCAAAACTGTCATGGTTTGCTGATATGACTGGAAATGTGCAAGGATCTTGAGATGCGGGTTATTTGCACGTTGGAAATAACATGATGATTTTGTGTGGCTGGAATAGAGAGCAGGGATTGTGGGATTCAGGATTTAAGGAATACAGAGTGATAATATTATTGTAATGGTTTCCATTCTTGAAAGCCAGGCACCACTAGAGAGAAATGTTGAATCTGCACAATAGCTGTGGATCTCCACACTCCAGACTAGGCACCAAGGCTTAGGAAAGTTGAGGTTAGGAGGTCACCCAATGGTGGCATAGTCAGCATCTGAAAGTAGGTTGGTCTGATTTCAAAGCATGTCAGTTTAAGCTCTTGGTGTGTGAACTGAGGCCAGCCTCCTTTGAGGCTGCCCCCCTGTGACCAATTTGTTGGCAGCCTTGAGCGTGGTGGAGAATGAAGGGCCCTGACTAAAGCTGAGTAAGTTGGTAAGAAGAGGTGAGACCAGCCAGGGCTTTTCAGGAAGGAAACCTGAAGCTCCTAAGAATTGAGATTTGTTGGTAGACCACCAAGAAGTTAATTTTGACTGGATTCTAGGGTCTGAGGTAGGAGGGTAGTGACTAGAGGACCTTGAAGGCTCTAATGAGAGCCCACACCTCCTGAGGGCAATGAGGGACCATTGCAGGTTCTGAGCACAGGAGGGATAGAATCAGCTCTTTGCTTCAGCAAGACATATTATTTCATCAGCCTCATTTCCTCCTAATCTTCCCTTTCCTCCCTTAGTTCCGGAAACAGCTTCTTAGGTGTTTCTCATACACAGCAGGCCTCCACGCCTTTGCCTTTGCTGTGCCCTATTCATGGACCACCCTCCCTCTAGTGATCTGGAGTGCCTGCCCTCCCCTCCTCCAGGCCCCTGGTTAACATACACCCCATCCCCCATTCCTTGCCTTATTTCTCACCTTAGCCTTTACCATCACCTTACCATCTTTTAATGTTTATTGTTCATCTTGCTAGAAGTGAACTTCATGAGTATCTAATGGAGTCAGAGAGGTGTACTGAGACTTCAGCTAAGTGCCTCTGGCAAGTATCTTCCTTGGGCAGGGAAATTGCATGGATAAGAACAGGGGCCTCAGAAGCCAAATCCCTTTTCTGGAATCCTGGCTCTGCTGCATCCTAACCGAGTAATATTGGATAATCAACCTAACTTCTTTGTAATATTGGATAATCAACCTAACTTCAGTCTCCTCTGTGGAACAGGGTCAGAGATGCACTAAGGTCAGCTGTGAGAACTAGATTCTAATGTGAGAAGTGCTGGTGAGTGTGGGGTAAATGCACTAGCTACCATCTGCCTCAGTTCCTAGTTGTTAATGCGTGGAGGGGGTCAGTGGTTTCCCGTGAGGACAACCCTGCTTGATTCTTTAGACCCCACAGCCAAGGCAGGCCCCTCCCTGTGTGGGTCCCCCACCCCTGGCTCCTGGCCGCCTCTCACAGGCTGAGGTCGCAACTGATGCTGGTCTGCAGCAAGTAGGCCTTGGCATTCTGCACTGCCAGCTCCCGAGGCTGCGGCTCAGGCATCTCCATACCGAAATTCATGAAGCCCATCTCCGAGGGTGAGAAATGCAGGGCAGGGTCATCCCTTAGGTAGGGCCCGTGTTCTGTGTTTTGCATGAACTGCGGGTCATCTGTCTGGTACATGCTGTACTGGCCCAAGACATTGGCCCCGGGGTCCTGGTAGACAGGGGATTCCAGTTGTTGGAAGAAGCCGCCTTGGTTCTGCTGCAGCTGCTGCAGCTGCTGCAGCTGCTGCATTAGGTCGGTGGTTTGTTCCTCCACTGGGATTCCGCTTTCATCCAGGTAAGTCCGGGTCTGGAACTGCAAGGGAAAGCCTGTGCTTGAGGGCTGGTACTCCACACCTCCCATTATGCCCTCCTCCGCTTGGTACAGCGGCAAGTTCTCATCTTCGGGCAAGTTGCCCCCCTGTGACCAGCGGAGGTTGGTTTGGCTCGCCCGCAACTCCTGACTGGGCCGACTGGGCCGGCTGCCCCGACTGCCCCTTTGCTGGTTCAGCAGGGCCTGCTGCACCTCGTCGGGGAACGCCGCCTGGGCCTGCGAGGGGTCCCAGCTGCGCCGCTGCGCCTGGGCCTGGGAGCCCCTCCGGCTCGAGGACTGCTGGGAAGGGGCCTCAGGGTTGGGCGGAGGGTCCCCCATGGCTTGAAAGGGGGCGCAGACGACTAGAAGGAAGGCTTAAGAACAGGAAGGCCAGACCAGTCGCCCGCGGGTTCACACCCGGCTGCCACGGAGCCAGGGTCGCCGGCCTTTAAGGTCTGGAGGGGCGGGCCGTTACTAAACCGCGCGGGACGCCCGCCACGAGCAGCGTGTGCGCAGGCGCAACCAGGGGCTTCCAGCTTTGAGGGCCACAGGCACCCGTGCCCATACCGTTTCCTTTATTGTTTTTAAGGCAAAGCACCCACCGCCCGGCCCGCCCCCCACGTCCCCGTCAGCTGTTCCCCTTGGTCTCCGGCTCCCCCGCTTCTTCCGTGGCGGGGCTAGGGGTCTTCACAGCGTCTTCCCCCGCAGGGGCGAGGGTCTGGGGGCTCCGCTCCTCCTTTGAGGTCAGCCCGCTGGCTGCTGCTTCCTGGTGGCAGAAAGCAAGGGGCAGTACATCAAGAGTGTGGTCGCACCTCCAAAGCCCTCATCGCCCCACTCCCCCGGCCTGGCATACACTTCACCCTGAGCTTTGAGTCTTCCACTGCATCTCTGATCACCACCCCTACCTTAGGCAAGGGCCCCTCAAGACTAGAGTCCAGGAGTGCGGCCTCGGTCAGCCCAGAGTCGTCATCCATGCTGATGAATATGGCTGGGGTCTCGCACTCAGGCCCCTCCTCCCGAAAATCCATGGTTTCCTCCGTGGGGGCAGGACCCGGTCGGGCTGAGGACGAGGAAGACACGGGGACTCCCGAGCCTCCAGGCTTCAGCTTTTGTTCCTCCTCTAGCTGCCGCTTTAAGGCCTTCTCCTGGGCCAGCCGCAGGCCGATGAGGTCCTGAGGGGGCCGAGGGGCCGGAGCAGGGGCCAGAGCCAGGGGTTCCAGGTCGTCCTGGGGATGGGGAGGGGCACATAGAAGCTCAGGGAGAGTGTTCGCAGAGGATGGGGTAAAGGAGTCAGAGACCACCCTGCTACGGAGAGCAAGGAGGGTGCTAGGTCAGGAGCGTCTTATTGTGAGCAATTAAAAGGGCCGCCCTCTTTCAGTAGGAGGGTATGCAGACACAGGTAGCCTAGGCAGCCGGCACCTCTCAGAGTGGGAGGAGGTGGGAGGCTCTTGCCGGCTTGGATTGACAAGGGTTGGGGAATCTAGACTGGTGGGCTGCAGGACCCTCACCTCTTCCAGGGACCCTGCAGGTGCCTCCTTGGCCTCTGGCTCTTGCTTGCCACTGGCCTCCAAGATGGTCATGATCGAGTTGGGGATGTGTGCTTGCTAGGTGTAGAGCAAGAGGAGGCGCTGTGGAGAACTCTGGCTCGGAGGCCCTCTTAGGCACCCCCAAAACCTCTAGAGTCCTTGATCTTCTGTGGCACAGCAGGGATCCCTTTGCACCACCATACCCATCCACACCCTGGGGTACCTGGTGGGGGGTGAAGGAGCGCACGTGGGCCAGCAGGGGCTCCCGGAGCTCAGGGCACTTGTCAAAGACAGCTCCCAGCTGCTGGGGTGGCAGCTGCAGGATGACCTGGAAGCTCTGGGGCTTGGTTCGTTGGCAGCACTTGATGAAGCCCTCCCACACTTTGGGATACTTCCACACCTGGACCAGGCAGGGAGGGAGCTGTTGGGAGGAGCCGCAGCCGCACCCAGTGGAAACTGGGCAAAGACCTTGCTGAGATTATAACCCAAATCCCATTGTCTGAGATTCTTCTGGGCTATACACAGCTCTGACCTCCCACTGGGGGGGGGGGTGGGGGGCTCTGCCTTCCCAATCCAGGCAGCTGGAACATGAAGGCAACTTGGGAAAGGAAAACACTGAGACCCGTCCTCCCCTCCCGCCAGCTCTCCTTTGTCAGTCTAGACGAGCAAGGTCTCACGTATTCTCACAGTAGCCTCAAGAGGGCGACCTTACCCCTGTTAAAAAAAGGCGGAAGAGGTACAGGGACTTGTCCAGGGTCACAGGAGGTGGGGGCAGAAACCAAATGTGAACCTGTCTGCTTCTGCATTGAGTTTCTAAGCCAGATGTTGCAAAGCGGCAGTCTTTGTGCTACTATCTGGTGCTTGCAGGTGAGATTTTTTTTGGGGTCATTATTTCTTCTTTGGTACTGAACCCAGGGGTGTTCTACCACTCAGCTACACCCCAGCCCTTTTTATTTTGATAGGGTATTGCTAAGTTGCTGAAGCTGGCCTCAAACTTGTGATCCTCCTGTTTCAGCCTCCCAGGTCAATGGGATTACAGGCATGTACCACCATGCCCAGCTTGGTATTTCTAAAAGCTCTGATTTCTCATCTATTGAAATCTGGCCTATATTTTAGCTGTGGGATGCATCTTGGCCAGGTGCAGTGCTGTGTGCAGCCCCTCAAGCCTACACCGCTCCTACCACCCAGCTGCCCTCACTCACCACCCTGTGGCCTTCCGAGTCACAGGCCCCTGGAGCACTGTGCTTTCTTGGCAGGAGGCAGAGCAAGGGGTCTCTGATGGGCCTGCTCAGCCAGGCTCCCCTTGGGGGGAGGAGGGCTCAGGTGGTCTCCAGTCTGTCCTCAGCACCACCTCTGCAGTCTGTTCCTGGGGGCCAGGGCTGGATGGCCAAGGGCAGGTTACCTGCTTCATGATGAGGCGGGAGAGGATGTTCATGACGAAGCCCCCCAGGCGGGGGTACATGGTCAGGGACTGGATGACGGTCCTCATGAGCAGCATGGGCAGGGGGCTCTGCTCCATCAGCTGCTGCATCACCACGGCCAGCACCTCCGACGTGTATACGTTCCGCTCCGCAAAGCACAGGTTGGTGGCTGTGAGGAGGCGGAGAGTGGGCCTGTCCTCTCTTTGCCCAGCCACCCCTGGGGAGTGGGAGTCCAACCACCCTTGGAGAGCCTCAGCCCTGCTGCCACATGTGAGGACAGGGGCCACCTCAGCTTCCTGGAGCTCCCAGGCCCCAGCAGAAGGCCCCCTCCTGAGGGCACATTTCAGCTTGGCCTTTGGTCACCTATGGGCTTAGTGCTAGGGAGAAGATATGTCCCACCACCTGGAAGCCTCATGCCAGGCACACTGGGGACACCATAGCCCCTTTGAGGACAGCCCTGGGAAAGTAGCTACTGACTTCCATAAGCCTCTCCAGAGGGGACAGAAGGTGGCCCTCCACCAGGCTGGTCAGGAGCATGAGGGTCTGTGCTGGTGCTGGGATGATGGGGGATACTAGGGCTGGCAGGTGTGAGGACACAGGGACACAGCAGGTTCTCAGGCAAAGGAGGGACAAGATGAGGATGGGGCTGGGACATATGATGAATACCTCAGCTGCAGGAGCCAGAAAGGCCGGCCTTAGGGTCTGTACCCCCAGGAGAGGTGGCAGCACCCCATCCACTGTGCTAGTAGGGAAACCCCAGGAGCTGCCTCAAGCCCACCTTCCCCAAACACCACTTGCCATGTGAATCTGTCAATAAGGAAGTCTTTATTGAGTCATAAGAGATCCCCCAATCCTTGAGAGATTAGTGGAGAATGGGGTGGGATGGTCCTACAAGGAACAGGGGGCCCAGAGAGGAAGGAGGGGTGTTCTTCAGGAAGACAGACCCGGGAAAAAGGCTGAAGGGGCAGAGGAGAGTGCACCTGAGGACCTGCCGGAAACTGAGGAGGCACCTATTCCTCATTCTCATGATCAGAGGCCATGGGTCCAGCCTGCTTTGCTGCCTAGAGGACTCCAGAGCCAACCCCCTTCCCTAGCCCAACTCTCAATCCTGCTCGGCCTCCTCCAGGGCTGCCCGCTCAGCCTCTAATATGCTCTCCATATAGGAGCCTAAGGGGTCTCCCACAAGCTCAAACCTGATCCTTTCTCCCCCAGAGGACCGAGAGAGATCAAAGACAAATCACCACTGGGGCCTATAGGACTCCATGTGGCCTGCCAACCTGACCTCCACCTGGCTCTGGCTGGTGCAGCCCTGGACCACTTCACCCCTACTTAAGACTTCCTGCTCTCCTTGGGCTACTACCTTCTCCAGGAAGTCCCACAGCCAGGCTAGGTCAGACAGGTCCTCCTGGCTGCCCTATCAGAGCCCTGTCCTCTGAGCTGAGATTGTCCCAGCAAAGTGTCTCCCTCTCTGGGCTCTGAACCTGGAAGGACAGGACTGGGTCTGACACCATCTCTGCATGAGCCCAGCATCAGCCAGAACAGGGCTGAGCCAAGTGTTAGGGTGGGTCTAGTTAGAAGTGGGGGAGTACCTGCTGAGTATGCATGAGGCCTTGGGTTCTATCCCCAGTACCCACCTCCCAAACGGGGCATTCAAGGAGTCTAATGACCATTCCTGGGCCATGACCTTTTCTTCCCACTGCCATTCATTAGATGCCAGTGTCTGTATATGTGTGGTGGGGGTTGAATGGCAGGGGCACTGGCTCCAAAGTCACAAGTGAAGACCGGACTTCTCAGTCTGGGTCTTGTGGTGGTAGTGCTAGTGCAGCCAGAACTACCGGGGCCTAAACAAGAAGTATGCTCTGGGCCGGGCTGGTGGACTGGGTGCAAGGATTCAGCAGGAATGGCGGTCATGTGCAGGCCTGAGAGCCCGGCAAGAAAAAGGGGTGCATGAAGAAGGGCAGGCCCTGATGAAGCTTTCAGGGCCCTGGCTGTGGCCACCTGCATGACCGCTGGCAAGGCCCTTTTCCTCCCTGGGCCATGGTTTCTCCACCCTAGGCTGGTCAGGGCTTCTGCTCCAGGTCCAAGGACAGTCTTAGTGGGTATGATGGAGTTTGTTGATCCCCCCAAACTGTATGCAATCTATCTGAACATGTTGCCCTTGGGAACAGGGTGGAACTTTGCTCAGTACTTCAAAGAGGTTGAGGAGGGGAGGGGGTGTAGCTCGTGGAAAAGCACACGCTTAGCACGCATGAGGCCCCGGGTTCAATCCCCAGCACTGCAAAAAATGCAAGTTGCAGGGGGCAGGAGGAGTCTAATGCCCGCACTCCTGGACCATAGCCTACCCACTCCTCTCTCCCCCACTGCTCTCCCACTAGAGGCCTTGGTGCCGCCCCAGTTTCACGTCTCTATGAGCTCCTCTCCTGCCGTAGGGGTCTCGGAGAGCACCTGCTGAGGAGAGCTTAGGGAAAAGCACGCTGAAGAAGCCACTCCATGCCAGAACATGAAGGAAGAAGCTCAGAGATGAGGCCCCAGACCCGAGATGAGGGGAGTCAGAGAACAGTCGTCTTCAGAGCAGAGAAGGGAATAGGCAGGGACTTCATTTCCAGAGCAAGGACAGCTCCTGACCCAGAAACCTCATGGAGAGAGGGAGTGCAGGGGCTCTGGAGAGCTGGGACGAACTCTCCTCAGGGAGGCCCCCTGAGCTCCAGGGTGTGTGTGGGCAGAACCCTTAACTCAGGTCCACCTAGTTCAGATTCTGTTCTCTGTCACACTGCCTAGGTGCTGTGTGGTCCTGTGCAAGTTATTTAACTTCTCTGGAATTCTTTTCTGTCTACAAAGTGAAAGTCGACATTCTTACCAGGTAATATGATGGCACCCACAAGAGCAAGCCGTGGGCAATAAGGAGAGCCTGGCTCAGAGTGAGTGGTGAGCAGTGAGAGCTGGCCAGTTTGTTGCCAACTCCTTGTCACAGAGGCACTCTCCTGCCTCATCTCAGGCCTGGCACCTACTTCAGGCCAAAAGGTGCCTGGTGTCCCAACTCTGCTCCGTCTACTCGCAGCAGTGGCTTCCAACCACTACTCACTGTGGGCCCTGCTTCCTCCCATTCCTTGGGGTGGAGGTGAGAGGGGGCCCTGCTTATTCCCTGGGACCACCCTGTGCCAGTACAGTATGTAGGTATGCCATGCCTTGTGTGGAGACCGAAAAAGGTGAGGGCCTGAAAAGTATGACCTGGGAGTGGAATAGAGGGGAACGCGGTGTCTTGGAGCCAAAGGCAGGCTGCAGGGCGCAGTGTTCAATGGGGCGGTTGCCAGCCAGTTGTGTGAGGCCATGGAGATGCTACACCCCACGGGGCTGGCCACTTAAGTGTGGGGGGCGGGGCACCTCACCTTTGATGATGGATTTCATGTCGCACTTCACCGAGTCGATGTTGTGTAATGCAATCAGGAGCTCTCCAGGGTTCAGTGGGGACAAGGCAGAGTTCCCTTCACCTGCAGCAGGTGGGAGGAGTGGGGAGACAGTGGGGGGGTCTAAGTGGGGGCTCCGAGGTACCCAGACCGGTGGGGGGGGAGCTGTAAAGATGAGATGCCCTGCTTCACAGGGGCTAGGACAGGGCTGGAGCAGGGGAGGTCTGTGGGTGAAGCTCGGAGGCCTTCGCCCTGCCCTGCTCACCCCACCTGGGTTCTTGCCCTCACCAAAGCCTGTCAGTGCAGCAGGGTTGCTGTGGCCCCTGAAGGTGGACCAGGAGGGCCCACAGCTGGCTCCTAGCACCAGCTCTAGTATGGAACAGATGCTCATGGGTATCTGCAGGGCAGGGCAATGATCACAACCCAGAGTGGCCCCCGTGAAGTATGGTCACAGAGGCACTCTCCTGCCTCATCTCAGGTCTGGCACCTACTTCAGGCCAATAGGTGCCTGGTGTCCCAACTCTTCTCTGCTACTTGCACAGAGTGGGAGGGGGAGAGTAGCGGTATGTGGGGTGGTCCTCTGCTGCTGCCATTTGGACACCCCAGGCCCTCCTGGGCACAAAACCAGCAGGTGTGGTGTTTCTGGCCATGGGGGAGGAGGCAAGGAACCCTCATTACTTGATAGTTTTCTTTTCTGACCATATCAGACAAAATGCCCCTGGCCCACAGCTTGAGGGATCCAGGTAAGATCTGAGGGACCAAGTCCTTGGCCTGGGAGCACTGCACGCACTGAGACCAAGGCAGGGAGCAGCACAAGTAGATGCCTCTCCCAGAAGGCGATATATGCCTCCCCAGGCACTCTGTATGCCCTTTGTGCCCACCTGAGGGAGGGAGGCAAGAAGGGCTATCACCTGTCACCTACCGTGCTGGGTGCCCAGAAGGCGGTTGAAGACTTCTTTCACCACGATGGGGTTGAGTTTGATGAGCTTGGGCAGAGCCTGGATCACCTCCTTCTACAGGGGAGGTGGGTGGGCACCATCAGATATACCCCACCCTTTCCCCAATAGGCCCCATGTGCTTGTCCTGGGGAGGGCTCCAGCCCCCATCTGTGCCTTCCTCCCACCACTTAGGCTGCTCCCCCTGCAAGCATGGACAGAGCACACCATCCTTAGGTAGATGAGGCTGGCTCAATGTCCCAGGCTCACAGGGTGATACCCCACCAGGGATGCAGCACTTGAGGAGGTGCTTCCCCCACATAGGGGACACCAGTGTGTCTGCAGGCCTTGGGACAACCATGTGTACACACAGGATACCACTGGAATCCTCAGCTAAGATGGGATGTGACCTGCTTAAGGCAGGAGCAGCCCTGGGACTACGCCCCTGAACATCTCCCACAGGGCCCAGCTGATGGAAATTCCTGGCCATAGGCCAGCTGCCTTTCCACCTTGCCTCTCATGCTTCTGGCCACCCATCCCACCACACGCTGGCAGGGGACAGCCGGACAGCCCACGCTGTACCTTCTCCAGCCCATTAAGCACTGGGATGAGGAAGCGGACATCGGGCAGCCGCTTGTGGTAGAGGTCCCGGACCCGCTTCACCAGCTCCGGGGAAGGTGGCACTGCAGAGGGGAATGAGCAGGAAGCAGAGTTGGGGTGGTGAGGACAGGTGAAGGTGAGCACCAGAGGAGGAGGCACAGGCACGTGGGTAAGGGACAGCTCAACTGCCCAGCAGGGACCCCCATTGCCCTGGCTGACCACAGGCAACCAGTGATATCCTGCTCTAAAGAGAGAAGCCAGGGCCCCAGGACAGGAGACCCACTAGGTACAGTCATCTGGATCCAGCAGCCCTGACTCCCAGGGCTGGGAACATGTAGGGAAGGCCCAGGAAGGAAAAGCCCAGGCACCTTTATCTGTGAGGCTGTGCAGACATCGAGTGACTAGTGTCTCTGCCCCCTTGGGGCAATTTTCCACCAGCAGGAGCAGCTCTGGTGAGTTCATGCCCATTCCTCGAATCTAGAAGCAGAGATCAGGAGGACTTGACCAGGGTGAGAGCTTGGGGAGGCCAGGGGTATCAGGGGAGATCGTTGAGGGGAATGCTGGGAACAGGAGAACTGGACATGGAGTTGATAGCTGGGGGACCTCTGGGCAAGGTGGTAGGAGTAGAGGTCAGACACACCGGGCTCTTCCTAGTCTCAACTGGGACCTGTTCCAGCTCCCTGGCCTCTTTGATGCTGCCTCCTCTTCCACTGTCTTGAATCTAGCCTGTGTGCCAATTCCTTGGGTAGGGCCTTCCCATGACCATCAGCTTGGCCAACACCCCAGGCTCAGCCTGCTGCTGGCTCTGGAGTCAACACAGGTAGTAGGAGTCAGGATCCCTTTTGCTCAAAAACATTTACAGCCATGAAGAAAACTGGCTACCTGCAGCGTGATGGGCTCTTTCCTGCAAATTGCTGGTGGCTCACCTTGGAGGTACACAGAAAACCTTGTTTCCCCACTTTATAGGTAAGCACACCATCACATCTGGAGGCAGGTGTGTGGGGAAGAACACACTGTTCTTTCTCCCTTTGTGTCTGTTAGAAATTTTCCAATTTAAAAGTCCAGGGCAGAGATGAGATTATGAAAGTCATTTCAAATCCCATGGCAAACTGGAGGGCGGACACTGCGAGCTGCAGGGCTGGCCTGCCACTGAGCTGCTTCTCCTGTGGGCAGCCCTGTGGCTCCAGGGAGAAGGGCAGGGGGGACATTTTTATGTAAAGAAAACTTAAGATTTCTATTGGCGATGGAGGGGAAAGCCAATAGAAACAGGGGCACAGAGAATGATATGCATGTGTTCAGACTCCTGAAATGCTTGGGAGACTGGATCATGCCCTTTGTTTTCACTGACAGGACGCAAGGGCACGGTGAGAGAGGAAAAGGCAGAATATGAACCCAGGTCTGTCCAACTTCAGGCTCTGAGCCGCTGGGCCCACCTGTCTCTTCCTGCAAATACGGATGACCACCCACGAGCCACTGAGCTGCAGGCCCAGGGTGATAGCCCTCTGGGCTTAGCCCTAAAGCAGACACCTGAGCAAGAACTGCAGTTGGGGACTTAGCCCTGCCAGGGAGTGGGCACAACCTGGTGGGCTCAGGGGCCTCACCGGCTGCTCAATAACCCTCAGCACGGTCCGCTTGATGTCGGCGATGGCCTCGGTGTACACAGCGGCCAGCTCGTGGATCAGCTTGTGGTTCTGAGGCAGGAGGGCCAGGTAGAGGTACAGACATTGCTTCACTGTCTCCTCGGTCCAGGGCGCAGCCACCTCTGGCAGGACAGGGCCAGGTATCAGACTCTCCACCCAACCCCTGACCCCAGTGTTTTCCTTTCCAGGGAACAGGGCAATGGGAGAAAGGGGGCAGGCAGAAAAGGGAGCCAGCACTGGGAAGCAGATCCTCCAGGGAAGTGGGGCAGGACTCCTGCTTCCAGCCGCCTCTGACCATGAAGCCATGGCAACTAGAAGCATCTTTCTAAAATGCAATCTGACCCTATCCCCTTCCAGTCTTTCCAAGACTGCTCTGTGGCCTCAGGATAGCCCCTAGCTTCTTGCCTGGCATCATCTGCCCTGTGCAGAGAAGGGAGCAGCAGCCCCTGAGGCCAGCCTTCCAGGTCCTCGCCCTACCAGCTCCTCTTCTCATACCTCCTCGTCTTGGGGCTCACAGTGCTCTCCTAGGCAGGATTCCCTGCACCCAGGCTGAGCCTCGCCTCCTGTGCTTTCACCAGAACCCCTGACCTTCCCAGGCAAGGGTCCACTGACTTGGGGCCTAGGTTTCACTGTCTAATTCTGAGGACCTGGGGCTCTGCTAGGGACCTAGCTGGAAAGTCCTTCCTGGAGCCCACAGTGCCTAGCCCTCCTTGTCTTTAGGTCTCTCCGGCCCCTTCAGGACAGGACAGGCACCCTCTTCACCAGGGCTCCTGGTCCCCCCTGACTAGCTGTGCCAGCCCTGCCCGCTCCCATCGCTTGGTCTGAGTGTCCTCCCTAGCAGGCTGGGCAGGGCTCAGTACACATCTGGTGAACCTGCACCAAACCTGTGTCCTTGTCAGCTCCAAACAGCACAGAGGGTGGGTTGGGGTGGACCAAGAGCTGCAGGTAGTTGAGGGCAAACTTCTCCACATACTCCCGCAGCTGCTCCTTCTCGTACATGCGCTTGATGAACAGCAGGGCTTGGGAACGCACCTGAGGAGAGAGGGGCATGAGAAAGGTACAGTGGGCACCAGGAGGGGAGGGCCAGTTGCCCTTCTCAGCAGCACTAGGGTGAAAACAAGCCCAGCATGAGAAACGGCCAGCACAGCGAGGATGGGGCCAAGGCCCATTGCCAGTGGGAGGGAGGTGCCCCTCCCAGCTGCTGAACACCATGACCTCTCTTCCACCTCCATGTCAGTCTCCCAGGCCTCGCCTGGCTCACTACTCCACACAGCTTGAGCTTTCCTCGGTTCCTCAAAAGTGACGCTGCCTGCCAAGTCTCTGGCTTTGCGACTTGGCACATTAGGCTCCCCACTGCCTGGAATTCCAACATGGGCTTGGTCTATTTTACTCAGACACCATCTGCCAGGAGCCACGAGCACCACTTTGCCCCCAGTGACAGCACAGACCATGGAGAGTACACCGGGGTACACTGAGTGAGGGATACTCCCAGGCCACTAGGTGAGGGTTCTGGCAAAGGGCTGGCACAGGGACAAGTCAAGAGCCCTGATCAGGCCCTGTACATGCCCATCAGGCCCCATCCAGAGCACACCCCCGACTCACAGCCCAGGCCTCAGCACACTCCTCTCTCCCACGAGCCTTTCCACCTCTCCCACCACCCCTTCCCAGCGCTCTCACAGCCACACACTGCTCTGCTCCAGCACTGAGCATGCCATGTCCTCACTGTCTGCATCACACTGGCTCCTTGACTAGTCAGGTCCAGCTTTTAGGGGTTCAAGCCAGACGTGGTGGCCCACGCCTGTAATCCCAGTAACTCAGAAGGCTGAGGCAGGAGGATCGCAAGTTCAAAGATAGCAACTGAGCAAGGTCATAAGCAACTTAGTGAGACCCCATCTCAAAAAATCAAACAGTCTGAGGATATGGCGCAGTGGCTAAGAGCCCCTAGGTTCAATCCCTGGTGCCAAACCAAACCAAAAAACCAAAATGCGTTCAAGCTCACCAACGTGGGTGGAATGCAAGGGGGGGATACCACATGCTGCTGGCATCCCTTGTTTCTCAGTGACCTCGTGCCACTAGGCTGGCTGTTTGCTGGGGACAGGGGAAGGCCTCCACACACAACCAACTGAGCACAGCCCAGTGTGGTACAGGGTTCACCTTGTCCTTCTCGTGGGAACTGAGGTCCAGGAGGACATGCAGGTACTGAAACTGGCGGGATGGGCGCTTGAAGATCAGGTCTCGAAGGGTGGACATGCCCAGATAGGTGCGGCTCTGTGGCAGGAGGGAGGGGATCAGAACGCCATCTATGGCCGTGTGCCCTGGAATCTGTCCCTTACTTCCCCCTGATCAAGTCAAAAGACTAGGCCTCCCATGCCAGCCCCACCACCAGGTCTAGGTTCTGTGCCCTTCAGACCTGAGGCGGGCCCTGTCCCCAACCGGATTGCATGACCAGCAGGTCCCTGTGGCACCACAGCCGCCTGGCTCACCTCATCCTCACAGTACTTGCGAATCACCTCCAGGGCACTCTCGGTGATGAGTGGTGCCTCCAGCACCACCTTGGTGAAGATCCTGCCAAGGGAGGCACAGGGAACAGCTGCAGAGGAAAAGCCATCTGCTTCCCAGTGGCCCAAAGCTGGTTCCAGAGCTTTGACATGAATAGGCCACAGTTCAAAGCCACCAGCTGGCTGATCTGGGCAGAGACTTCTCTGAAAGTCAGTTTCTCCCTTTGGTCAATGGATTCTTAACTTCACTCACTTAATTCAACGATGAGAGGGAAGAACGGGGTGCAGGTGGAGAAGGCTTTGTTACTTTAGATGTGGGAGTCACACAAGACCACCTGAGATAACATTTGAGTCAATGCTGGTGGATGAGAAGGAGCAGCCACATGAAGAGCTGGGGGAGGGGAGTTCTAGGCAGAGTGGACAGAAGGAGCCAATGCCCTGAGCTCGGAGTGTCAAGGAACAGGCAGAAGACCAAAGTGGCTGAAATTTGGGGGGAGAGGGGCAGAGAAAGGCTAAAGAGCCTGGGTGACACCAAGACTCATAGGCCAGGAGACTTAGGAGGCTGTATTTTACCCCCAAGAGCAACGGAGAAACATGGAAGTTCTTCGAGGGGAAGTAACCAGACAGCATCAACACCACAAGATGCCACCAGAGCGGCCCAATGGAGGACAAACAGGTAAGCTGAGGCCAAGAACAGGGAGGACGCTAGATTAAAAAAACAAGAGGCCCAGAGGCAAGTGCAGAGGCCACTCCAAGCATGTGGCAGAACTGGGCAAAAGCCCAGGGAGCACAACCCAGGCTCCACACTCAAAGCTGAATCCTTGCACGCAGAGACAGGGAGGCAAAAAGGGAAACGCAGGTGTGTGGGGGGGGCACGCAACTGACATGGGTGATGGTGAAGAGGGAAAGGAAAGCAGGACACAGGAGGGAGTCAGGAGGGCACAGGGGTGTCTCCCTCACCCATCTTTCTGGTCTGGTTTCTCCTGCAGGCCAGAGAGCAGACGGATGAGGCAGTCCTCGTACTTGTCCAGGGTGCCTGAGGGACCCGCTGCCAGGTAAGCATTGTACTCCTGGTAGAGCCAGGCAAAGGCCAGGTCCAGCCGGGCCCGAACATCCTCCAGGATGAAGGACAGGACCTCAGCCTTCAGACCTGAGTCAAACTGTGTCACCAGGCTGGCTAGGATCTTGATGCGCACCTGGTAAAGCAGCAAGAAAGCGTGACGGGTGGGGCCGGGCCATCCAGCACCCCATGATCACACCCTGCAGCTCCTCCCACCTGGACTTGGAACCCCCAGTGCAGTCATGAGAACCCAGGGCCTTGAGAATGCTAGGCAAGCGATCTACCACTGAGCCACATCCCCAGCTGTGGTAATATTTTTTTAACAGCCTGTGTCCTTCCATATACTACTGCCTAATTAAAAACCAATTTCAAATAATGGGGGAATGGTTGATTAACAGGGTTACAGCAGTAGCAAGCAGCAGAATCAATTTGAAACAAGGTGTGCCTGACAGTGAAACCTGCTCCTAAGAATGCCGACAATCACAAAGGACCAGGACCACAGGCACAGCCCTCCTCCTGGCCTGGCCCCAGGACTGGTGAAGAATGTGTGCCTGCATTCTGGAAGGGGCAGAGCTGGCGTCTGCAGCCAGGAGGTAGGACCCTGCATAGGCTCTTTTCTGGGATATGAGGCAGACCCTTGGGGCAAGGACTGAAGGACAGCTGGGGGACAGGCATACCTGTGCTGCCCCGCTGCAGGCCACAGCCTTCTCAGCCCGCAGGATCCGCTTCACAGCACCCAGCTTCATGGCTTCAACCTGGGCATCTGTCAGGGGCTTCAGCACGTCACTCAAACGGAAGATCTTCTTGCGCCCACCGGCACCTGCCAGCCTGTGCAGGAGAACAGGGTCAGACACAGTGACCTGGAGCATCCTTTGTGTAGCCAGGGCCCATCTGCTAACTCTCCCCACCTCAGGCACAAGATAAGCCACACAGGTGCTACCTGTCCTCATGCTGCATCTAAATTCCCCATGACTCTGAGGCCCAGCAAGGCAAGGGGCAAGGGACAAGGGCAAGGGGCAGGGAGAGCTGCCACTGGGTTTTGCTTAGGGACGGTTCCTGTGAGTAGAGACCTGAGTGAAGGTGGCACCAGACACCAAGACCAGGGGCAGCTTTCCAGGTAGAGAAAGAATAAGTACAGAGCCTTCGGAGGGGACCTGCTGTGGGTGTGATGCAAGAAGGGAGCAGGGAAGGGACAGAGAGCCTAGAGGGGGCGGGAGGTCCCCTCAGTAGTACACAAGCCCAGGTAGCTGGGGTTTGTGGTCCACATGTGAGGGAGACGAAAATAGAATGAGAGTGACAACTAGGAGCCCTCACCACATGCTAGGATCAAGCGATGCTTTCAACCACGACGGCCTTCATCCTACGTTTTCTACCTCATTAGCCTGACCATCATTACCAGCTGACACCATTCTCCCTGATGGTTATGAGATACTATTCTCCCATTTTTACAGACAACACAAAGGCTTAGTGGTTATAGCACTGATTGGAATCAGAGGCTCCCACCCTGCCCAGCTCCTAGACAAGGACTCACCGGGGCTGTGTAACAGGGATGATAGGCTCTGGCCTCCTCTTGGCCTGGGGCACCTCCTCTTCCAATGGGGACATGGAGCTCAGAGAGCCCACCACAGAGATGGCTTGGCCCTGGGCTGACAGACGCCTCTTGATCAGGACACTCTCCGGCTTCACCACCTTCTCTTCCTTGGGTTCCTCCTTACACTGTTTGGTCTGCTCCACACCTGAGGGGACACCCAGGATGTCAGGCCCACTTGCACAACCGGACCCCTCAGGATGCTCCGCTCCAGCTGCACCTTGTGCCCAAGATGCCCCAAGGAAACCTGCAACCTCTTTATTCTCATTTTGCAAAATAACCCGAGGCTTAACCTAGAGGTGCCATTTGTTGCTGGGGGGGTGGGGTGGGGGATGTCAAATGATACAGCCACTTCAGAAGCACGATGAGCGTTTCTTTCTTTCTTTTTTTTTTTTTTTAATATTTTTTTACTTGTTGATGGACCTTTATTTATTTGCTTATTTATATGTGGTGCTGGGAATAGAACCCAGTGCCTCACACGTACGAGGCAAATGCTCTACCTCTGAGCTACAACTCCAGCCCAATGAGCAGTTCTTACTAGCACTGATGACACCCTAACCTGCGACCCCAAAACTCCACTCCCTGGTATATGCTCAAGACAGACAAAGGCATGTGTGTGTGTGCATCAAACAAAATATCACACAAACATTCAGAGCAACTTTATTCATGATGAGTAAAATCTGGAAACAAGCTACAGGTCCAGGATCAGGAGTTCTGAAAACCCCATGGCAGTGTGTTCACATGAGAAAATACTACTGAACAATAAAATAAACTACTAGTTCACACAATAACAAAAACTTATCAGCAAGCAAAAGCCAGGCCTCTGCGATTCCATTTGTATGAAATTTAAGAAGAGGCAAAACTACTCTAGGGGGCAGACACTAGAAGAGTGGGTGCTCTGGAGGTGAGCTGCTTTGAGTGGATTGTATCCAAGAACTTTCTAGAGTAATGGAGATGGCTACCTTGATCTAGATGGTGGTACACTGGTGTTTTCACTATGAAAATTCACTAAGGTGTACACTTCAGAGTTGTGCATTTTTCTGTACAACTTATTTTTCAAAAGCACTATTGAAGTAGGTAAAGCTCTGAGGCTCCCTGAGGCTAAAGAACCCAACAAAAGTCACAGAGTTAATAAGTGAAGGATCTAATCTGGTTCAATTTGGATCCCAGATCCAGGTCTGCTGGATTTCAAAGCCCAGATCCCGAGAATACCGAGTACTCACTCTATTTAAGGCGTCTGTGATTATTCACACATTAAATGGCACACGATCTTCCTCTGCACCACCATGAGGAGTGGCTAGTGCCAATCTCGGGCCTGGGCCAGCTCCATGAGACACTCACCTGGACCCAGTCCTGCAGCCGTCATCTGTGTGGCCATGAGCCGAGCCAAGTGCTTGATCTGGGCTTCAGTTCCTGCTGACTCCACAGGAGTGTAGATGGCTTGGAAGGAGGCAGGCATGGTCTCAGGCAAGTACACCATGCTGATGAGGACCTGCAGGGGGCCCAGGAGGGATTCCTTCCTTAAGCACTAACTCAACAGGTACTGGTCCTGTGCCCAGGCAGTGAGCAAATATAGTGCCCAAGATGGACCTATGCTTGCTCTAGGGGACTGCAGCCCCCAAGGGATCAGAAAGCCAGCCCCAGCCACATGGACAACAATTCAATTATCCACCCCTGGCTCTCCAGCTGGCAGACCCTCCCCTTGATGGAGAGAGGACAGTGACCAGGGTGAGGGGGTTGGTACAGGGACTCAGAGCACTTAAAGAGGGCCTGCTGAGTGGTGGTGACAAGTGACTTCCTAAAGGAGTAGGGATGAGGTCTACCAAGGGCGGGAGGGCCTGCTGGACAACCCCTCTGGTGCCATCCGAGGAGGTGGCGAGTGCGGTGTGGGGACAGGGAATGGACGGGAAGATCCCCCCTCCTTGCCCTGGGGAAGACAGGCTGCCATCCTTACCAGATTGGCCACATTGTCGGGCGTCAGCAGAGGCTGCAGGAACTCAGCTGTGATATCTGTGTCTGACTGGCCTGAGATCTGGGCGGAGGCCTTTGAAGTCCCTGATGGACCAGGCTCCAAGTCCTTGTCTTCATCATCTTCCCCCAGGTTGGGCTCTGAGATAGGGGAGAACGAGCTATGGGCTCTGTAAAAAGCAGTGGCCCTCTTCTGGCATGGGATCCAGGTGGCCCTGCCTCCACTGGCCTTAGCATCAGCACCACACAGTGGATGAGGACCAAGGCTGCAGCCCCACCTCCAACATATGAGCCTGGCAACAACCTGCCTCTTTCTGGGCCTCAGTTCTCATCTGGGAAATGGGAATAAGTCAAACCCCCTACCTAATCACATCAAGTTCTATGAAGACAATATTATTCAGTATTAGTTTTGCAAGGCTACGGATGGAACCCAGGGCCTTGTGTATACTAGGTACGCACCCTACCACTGATCTACATGCTAGCCCAGAAGACAAGAATAATAAAAGGTCAATCAACTAATCATTTCACAGAGATTTACTATATACAAGTCTCCATTTTTTTATTTTTATTAACGTTGTTGATGGACCTTATTTTTTTTATTTATTTATATGTGGTGCTGAGAATCAAACACAGTGCTTCACACACACAAGGCAAGAGCTCTACCACTGAGCCACAACCCAGCCCCCAAACCTCTATCTTTGAAACAGTATTCAACTTTTCTAGGAATGAGGAAAATACAGAAAACAAAAACCCTCAAAACCCAACAAGATGGCATTTTTTGCTTATATGATTAACAAAAAAAAATCAAATGGTTAGTAGTAACAGATGTCAGAGGCAATGAAAATGTAAACACATGGCCTGGAAAAGCATTGGACAGGTCTGAGGCTGTAGCTCAGTGGTAAAGTGCTTGCCTCATGAGGCACTGGGTTCAATCCTCAGCACCACATAAAAATAAAGATAAGGTGTGCTCATCTACAACTAAATAAACATTTTTTAAAAAAAAGCATTTGATAGTAGATCAAAATTTTATATGTGCATGCCTTGTTGATACAGCAATTTCATTTGTAGGTAAGTACCCCAAAAACTCACACTAAGGTCAACTGCACAGGGAATTCCCTGCAGCACTGATGGTACAGACAACAGCAGACTGGCTGGACACAGGACAACAGTCCTAGCCCAAGGGAAAGAAACCAATACTTTGAACCATAGAGAAAAAGTTCTATGTCATAAAGATGTTCCTTGCCAGGTGTGATAGCGCACACCTGTAATCCCAGAGGACTGAGACAGGAGGATCGCGAGTTCAAAGCCAGCCTCAGCAATGGCAAGGCGCTAAGCAACTCAGTGAGACCCTGTCTTTAAATAATATACAAAAGAGAGCTGGGGATGTGGCTCAGTGGTTGAGTGTCCCTGAGTTCATTTGCGGGTACCTAAAAAAATAAAAAAAGATGGTCCTTGAATTTATATCTATAAAGGTGTATGGCAAGAATGTGATAAAATGTTACATGGCTATATTAACAGTTTGTAAGGATCACAAAGAGTTGGCCCTGTACTCTGCAAGGGCATATATAATTCAGCCCACTGCTTAAGACAACCTAGAAAAAAATGAGCAAAAACTATGGGCACTTTGCAGAAATGAAAATGGCCACCAAACATAAACAGATACACAGTCTGGCTTCAACACAGGCCAGAGTGCAGACCCACACCAAGGACACCATTTGTGCCCAGCGAGTTTACAGTCTGCCCAAGGCTGGTGGATTCACTGAAGGGTGCCATACACTGCTGCGGTGCTTTGGAAACCAGCCTGGCAACAGCTATGGAGACTAAATCTGCCGGGCACGGTGGCGCATGTCTATAATCCTAGCGGCTCAGGAAGCTGAGGCAGGAGGATTGAGAGTTCAAAGTCAGCCACAGCACCGGTGAGACACTAAGCAACTCAGTGAGACTCTGTCTCTAAATAAGATATAAAATAGGGATGGGGAGGTGGCTCAGTGGTCGAGTGCCCTTGAATTCAATCCCTGGTACCCCTAGCTGCCAAAAAAAAAAGCAAGAGTGTAAATCTACCCAGTAGCAATGAGCACATTCAGTGCTTGGACTTTTATTTCTGAAACTATTCCCTCCTTAAAAGAAACCATGCCAGGACAGGGGCTGGTTCAATAGTACAGTGCATGCCTAGCACGTGTGCTGGGTTAGATCCTCATCACCCCGTAAAAATAAGTAAAATAAAGGTGTAGAAATACAAAACATTATTTAAAAAAAGACAGAAAGAAAGAAACCGTGCCAGGAGCGGTGGCACACACCATATATCCCAGTGGCTCAAGAGGCTCAGACAGGAGGATCGAGAGTTAAAGGCCTCAACAATTTAGTGAGGCCCTAAGCAACTCAGAGAGACCCTGTCTCTAAATAAAATACAAAATAGGGTAGGGATGTGGCTCAGTGGTCGAGTGCCAGAGATCAATCCCTGGCATGCCCCCCCCAAACAAACAAACAAACAAACAAATAAATAAAAACAGACTCAAAGGAATGACTGTTTCCAGGGAAAATACAAGATACCTCTGGAACGTCTTGTAATGCTAGAACGTAAGAAATGCTCAGAGTTACTGGACCCGTTAAAAGAAGATAGAAGCCAGGTGCCTAAGTATGAGGAAATTTGAGCAAGAAAATAAATAACAATGGCAACAGATTATAACGTAGAAAAAAAGAACCCATGAGTCCTTACTGATAATAAACTGCGGAGATGAAAATAAAATTCTTCCCTAGAGGAGAATGCCAACTAACAAATGTGGAAAGAAGATCTTTTTATAAACTGTACAGCTATCATAGATTCAGACAAATATCAATGGACATTATAACTACAAGGTGAAAGTTAGAAGAAAAAGTATTCACAGGTTCAAGGATCTCCCCCAGCTCAGTATTTACAAAGAGAAAAATGGTACTTTTTTTGGTCTTTTATTTATGGTACTGGGGATTAAACGTAGGTTTCACATATGCTAAGCAAACACTCTACCACTGAGTTACATCTCCAGCCCTTTTTATTTTGAGACAGGGTCTTGCTAAATTCAGGCTGGCCTTGAACTTGCCATCTTCTCACCTCCGCCTCCTAAGTCATTGGGATTACAGGGGTGTGCCCCCCCATCCCAGATGAAGCTAAAAAAGAGTCCGTGACACTAGAAACCTGGCACATACCACCTTAACCAAATGAAGAAAATTAACATTATGAGTAATGGGACAACTTGCTACCACACACCTCCAAGTCCCATGAACAGAGGCCAGGGCATGGTTTCCCCAGCATCACTGCTGAGGGTGCATAACCTGATCCAATCATGAGGCAAAAGCACACAAACTCAACGACAGGACATTCTATCAAACTACCATCCTGGACTCTTCCTAATGTCGATGTCAGAAAGTCCAAGGAGGGCTAAAGAATGGATGCGGGAGATTAAAAGGGACCTGCCACCTGAGGTAATGCATGTTCAACATCCCGTGAGGCATACACAGGAATGTTCCATACTGTTTCTGTAACTTGTCTTTAAACTCAAAATTATTTCAAAACTAGAAGTTTAATAAAATAGAAAAATAAACTTGATGAGTCAAAATAACTTTAACACCCCACACACCATTCCCAGAAATTCCACCACGGGACCTGCCCTGCACAGAAAATGGCTGTACAGACACTGCTTATGCTTAACTATGGAAAAACCTAGCTAGATTCACAACTCACTCCTTTTACCAAAATTCCTTATTTTTTAACATAAAAAAAGAATCTTTGGTATATGTTCTAGAAACAAACATGGGTCATATTTTTTTAAAAAATTGGTGTTAAGGAAGGCTATTAATATAACCATTAAAAATTACTTCCAAAAGAAGGCTGGGGATGAAGCTTGGTGGCACAGTGATTGCTTGTTTACATGAGACCCTGGGTTCAATTCCCAGTACCCTCCATTACTTCAAAAAGAGCCAAGTACAGTAGGCGCATGACTGTGATCCTGAGGATTCAGGAGAGGGAGAAGATGGAGACTATTTTCATTTTATTGCTTTCACTTATTATATATCATTACATTATATAACTCATGATATTAATGCAAATTAAACAGTTTAATGTAAATAACTGAACCTTTTAAACAGGGTATGACCCATGGCCCCCTCCTGCCAGGCCCCAGCCTCAGCTCACCCAACTTCATCTTCTTGAGTGTGGAATCTGAGTCATCTCGGGGCCGCTTTCGGGCATCCTTGCTGCTGGGCATATTGCGGGCAATCTCGGCCTGAGGTGTGCCCAGGTCCACCAACAGGGTGGTGATTTGGGCCTGGAACTCCAAGGAGGCTGGGTGCTTGAGCACACTCAATAGGTGCAACTTGAGGTTCTTGCGTACACTGCTCACCTGCGATTTGGCCAGCGTTGGCGGGAGGTTGGCTGTAAGAAGAGAGTATGGTGCTGTGGACAGATCTCCAGGAGTCCTGCTAGTCTAAATTCCCAGCCCCAATCTAGGCCAGTGGTCTTGCAGGCAACTCCGAGGAAAGCTCTGTGCTCTGAGATCTAGTGTGTGGCTCTCCCCCTAATAGGCTGATGCATAAAACCCTTAAGTGTACTAGTCCCCTTCACAGAGAAAAACACAACCTCCACTTTATTAAACATAAAATCTCAGGTGCCTCTATCTCTGGTCTAGATTCTAAACCCTTCCCCTGTGTAGGGCTATAATTGGACCCTCACTTCCACAAACTCCCCTTCCAATGTCTGCTGGTCACCTTGATGAACCAGTCTCCTCTGCTTGAGCGCAAAAGAGGATGCCTGTAATTTTTCCTGCCCAGTGTCCACTGTCCCTTCCTCAGCCAACAACACTCCCATTCCTCTTTGAGAGGACCACCTTGTCTCCATCCTCCATCTAAGTGCAAGTGAGACGGGGGGCCACTGAGAACACAACATTCCCCTGGCCACTGTGATTGGTTCAGGGATAGGCTTATAATTTCTGCTCAGCCAATCAGAAACAATGAGCATCAGTCCTTGGACTTTTGCTGGAATGATGGGGAAGCAGGCACTCTCTTTCCCTGGCGGTTGCTAAGTGGTTGGAATGGAAGCCTGGAGCTATGGGACACCTTCTTCGCTACCCCAAGGAAAGACCCAGAAAAGGAAATCAACATTGAGAAGATAGAGCCAAAAGATGGACAGAGACTGATCCGTGATTCTGCATATATTCGTGATTCAACTCCAGACTTTCAAGTTTTTATCTGTGTAGAAAAGCAGAGAAAATATTCTCTATTTCTAGATACTCATCAACAAACATTTTGCTGATTTTAGAATATATAGCCTCCCTTTTTGGAGGCCAGAGGGAAAGGCTAGAACAGAAAGTATTTCATAGACTTTATGACATTTCACTCACATGCATTTTGATATTAAAGCAAGTTTGGGTTTCTTTTTTTTAATTTGCAGTGTTGGAGATCGAGCTAGGCAAGTACCCACGAGTAAGTGACATCCCTAGTCCTTAAAGTCATTTTGGAACTAGGTTTCTGCCACATGCTAAAAATTACTAATACAGAGAACCCTTCCCTCGTGTCCACAGTGTCTAGAATAACAACAGCACTCAGGGGCACTACCTAGCTCACATCTCTTTATGCAAGGGAAGTATGGCCAGTGGAGAGGTGAGGGAGGGGCTCGACTTACCATGCAGGGTTTCATAGGCCTGGATCACCTCAGACATGAACATGGGTCTCTGACGGGCGATATTGGCGAGGGAGCCCAGTGCTGTGGTCAGGTTGATGGAGGAGATGGCAGGGTGCACCATGAACTTGAGCAGCTGCTCCAAGGCTGCCTTGCCCTCTTCCCATAGCACATCTGAGAGAAAGGAGAAAAACCTGTTAGCAGGGTTCTTTCTCCCAGTCCTTTGGAGAGAGAACCTTTGGGGCTTAAAAGAAGGCTGAGTCCTGATACTCAGGTGTATAGATGTCAGGAAAAAGAAAATTTAGTGCCAGAGGTGCTCCACCACTGAGCTCATCCCCAGCCCTCCTTTTATTTTATTTTATTAAATTTTGAGATAGGACCTTGCTCACTTGTTCAGACTGGCCTCAAACTTATAATCCTTCTTCCTTAGCCTCCTCAGCAGCTGAGATTATAGGTGTGTACTACCATGGCTGGCCTATGAGACTATTAATAAGTATAAAAATTAAGTTTTGAGAATGTTAAAGCATAGATTTACAATAACAGAATACTAGAAATATTTTTAAATATCCATCTATTGAAAACTGACTACAAGAATTATATTGTTGCTAGGCATAGTGGCACATGACTAGAATCCTAGTGGCTCAGGAGGCTGAGGCAGGAAGATCACCAAGTTCAAAGCCAGCCTCAGCAGTTTAATGAGGCCCTAAGCAACTCAAAATAAACAGAAAAAAGGGCTGGAGATGTGGCTCAGAGGTTAAGTACCCTTGAGCCACATCTCAATCCCTGGTACCCCCCTACCAAAAAGAACTATATTGCTGAATTTTGAATACATACATATATACACACATAGACAAAGAGCTTACACGTCTCTTGTAGCACCACTATCCTTAATCCAGTCCCTAACAGTTAATGCTTAAAAAGTTTGGTAGGTAAACATACTGAATTCCATATTATTTGAAATAGTGAATAAAACACGATGTAAATGTTGATTGATAGAGAACTGCTTATCATAACATGAGGCAACCACATCATGGAATATTGTGGAGCATGTGAACATGGTTTTGGTAGGAAAGGATGTCATTCATATTGTTTAAAGAAGTTGTTAAATGATACATAAGAATAGTTAATACTTACAGAATGCTCTGATGCCAGTCATATTATCTTACCAAATCCCATACCTCTACCCTAAAGTAGATGCCATAATAATGGTCCCCAGTTTAGCAAAAAGGAAACAGGCTCAGAGAAAGAAAGAGTAAGTCACTTGCCCAATGGAAGAGCTGAGAGTCAAACACAAGCCACGACACCCTAATGTCTTTCAGCTGAAAATATAAAGCATGGTCTTGATTTTGCAAACCAAAAAGCAAACACAGCATCCCTGGAAGTATTCTGGAAGAAAATCATGCTCTTTCCAGTGTTCACTTCCCTTCCCCACTGGGGAAGGGAGGCTATCCCCCACATCCCCAACCCATATCACTTGCCAGTTACAGCATACGTATGTACTACTTTAATAATTCAATTAAGAAAAGCATGAAATAACTGACATTTATTAGTTTGCACTCTCACAGAACCTCACTACAAGCCTGTTTAAGAAAGGAAAGTGTAGTTCAGAGAGGAGTAACTGGCTCAGCATATGAGGAAGTGGTAAGCAGGATTGAAGCCTAGCCTCAGGGCTCTTAACCGCTGAATTACCTGTATTATGTTGTCTTCAGAAACTAAAACAAAAGCAGGGGCTGGGGTTGCAACTCAGTGCCAAAGTGATTGCCTTGCACATGTGAGGCAATAGGTTCAATCCTCAGCACCATATAAAAATGAATGAATAAAACAAAGGCATTGTGTCCATGTTAAAAATAAACAAACAAACATTATTAAAAGAAAGTCTGGGGGTTGGGGGGAAGGGTACCAGTGTGGATAATGGCAGCAGAGGATGGGCACCACTCACTGTACTGGATGTAGGGGTGGTCTCGAGGGATGCGGTCCAGGCTGATGTCATGCTCCTGGCGTCGGGGAACCTCTGAGTCAGCCACGCGGGGTGACAGGGTGACAATGAGGCCCTCTACAAATTTGATGGCGTGGGTTCGTATTCCATCATTGTCAGAGTCTAACAGTAAGATGATGTCCCCAGCCATGGCAGACACCATGTCCCAACAGGCTTCCTGGAGATCACTGATGACCCGTGACTTCACCATCCACTGCCAGAGGCCAGGGAGGAATAGAAGAAAAAGAGAGGGACAACACATCAATCACCAGCACCTTGCACTATTCCTAGAGACCTGTGGGTGACGAGAATATTCATCTGGTTAACAGTTACTGAGTCCCAACGGTCCCCAGTTCAGTGTCAGGTGATGTTGAGGACAGGACCCTGTCTGGCTCTGCCCTGGTATGATTCGAAGTAATAACCCTTTGTCTTCGGATTCTAAGGAAGACAAGGGAGTAACAATGCTGACCTCAGGGTGGTGGTGATTAAATGGCCTCATTAATTTCACTGACACCGATGAACAGTTCCCTAGTGTGTCCTCTTCATATCCCAGCCTAAAATCGATATTCACATAATTTTTCCATCAGGGCCTGGTTCCCTCACTAGGCTGAGTTCTGTGAAGGCAGAACCTGGAGTATCTTGGTCACTGCTGTGGCCCTACAGGGATGGGCAGAAAGGAGGTGTCTGGGAAATGTTTGGTAAATGAATAAATGAACAGATGGGTGGAAATAAGGATGGGTTAGCAGCAAATTCATGACCCAGAAGACAACACAGATCCCCTTGTTATCTAGTCCCGTAGACCAAAAGCACATCTTGACCATCAAGAATCTGGTCTGAACCTGATTTGAACTCCAATAGATTAGTCTGTAAATCAGACCATCAGATAGGATGCCCCTGGATGGGGAGGGAGCGCTTACCTGCAGGGCTACTTTGTAGAGCTGGGTCATAGTGAGGATGGCCTTCTTCACCACATTCACATTCTCGTCCCTCAAGAGCATGTTGAGGTTTGCAATCAATTTCAGCAGTAACTCAATGTCTCGTTTGCTGGAGATGGAGGAAAAGGGGCAAGGTCAAGGTGGTATTAGGGCAGGTTGTGGGAACTCAGGGCCCAAATCCTAGGGAACAGGAATGGAGGTAGCAAGGTCAAGGACTACACCTGCTTTGTTTGCCAGCAAATCTGGAACCACAGAACAATGCTTGACACCTCTGGTCTGAGCTGCCCCTGAACCCTCCATCTTGGTTGATCCTGCAATCCCCTCTCCTTAACCCTCTTAAGGCCCTGCTTTTCACATGAAGAGTTATAGAGAAAGACAACTGTGTGAATTTGGGCACGTGACTTTACCTTATTTATAGTAGTAACAGTACTTATTGTATAGGTTGTGAAAATTGCAACACTAAAGTGCTTAGAACCAACCCCTGGAAAGCATTAGATAAATACCATCCATCAGTGTTACTTAAATCACTTTGTTTTATACATTCATTAGTCTTGTTTATTTAAGTGGGCACTCTATCCTATGTGCCGAGTACCAGTGGGGTCACTTTTGTTTACACAGAGAATAAAAAGTCTCAAATAACCAGTCGAAAAACAAAAGAATTTAAGGTGGCCAACTCATAATGCTCAGCACATGAGATTCTTGCAGTATATATTTACAATGTGAAATTAAACATTAATCAAATCAGTTAAAAAAAAAAAAAAGAAACGACTTTCAGCTCCACAAAGGCAGGAACAGCACGTGGCTGTGCTCACTGCTGTGTCCAAACTCATTTCACCTCTCCAAACCTCAGTTTTCTCTTCAATTAAATGGTCAAGTAACTAAACCACAGAGTCAATATTAAGGATCAAATATCGGAGTAGGTCTAGCATTTAAACAGTGCCTGGCAAACAGAAAGCACTTATATGGGCTATTTCACTTTCTTCTGGTCACAAAGCATCGAGTTAACATCTAATGATTCCATAAGTAAATGACCCAACTTAAACAAGTCACTTTACCAGAGCCTCAGTTTCCCTTTCCATAATAAGAGGGGAACCGAGAGTACTCTGTGAAGGTCACAGATGAAAATTAGGGAAGGACCCTATGCTGTACAGGCAAAAGCATCCTGCGATTACTGTTAAGATAAAATTCATTTACTTGTTCCACAAATACACAGTCAGTCTCTGCTAGCTCCAACTTGTTTCAGGCAGGCCCTGGAGATATAGTGGCCAATAAGAAATGTCAAGCCCTATTCTTGCAAGGCTCATGTTTCTGTGGGCAAGAAAATTACTAAGGTAATTTCAACAAGTAAAAACACTACAAAGTGTAGCACAGGAGGAGTGCAGAGGAAAGGGGGCAGTCAGGGCTTTCTGAGAGAGACCCAGGAAAGAGCATACCATGTGGCTACCTGGGGCCCAGGGTCCCCAGCAGGCACAGCAAGTGGACAGCCTGTGATACTCCCCAGTGCTTTCTGAGGAGCAGAGAGGGAGATGGAGGACAGGGAGGGAGACGGGGCCAGGTGAAGAGTTGGGCTTCAACCTAAGTGAGACGGTGGGCCAACAGGTCTCTGAAAGTGGGTTTGAAAGCTGGGGAGTGGTGACATCCGATTCACATTTTAGCAGGATCACTCTAGCCCTCAAGTGCAAAAGTGCAAGCAGGGAAGGAGTGTGGTGCTTCCCCTGGGGGGATGAAATGCTGTGGAACTAAATTGTAAATGTACTAAATGCCACTGAAGAGCTCACTTTAAGACAGTTATGGCCAGGTGCAATGCTGTGTACCTGTAGTCCCCACTCCTGCAGAGACTGAGGCGGACTGCTAGAGCCCAAGAGTTCAGAGCCTATGGATAACACAGTGAGACCCTGTCTCTTAAGAAGAAAAAAATAACAATAATAAAATAGCTAAATTTTTGTTATGTGAATTTCATTTCATTAAAAAAAAAAAAAAAGAGTCAAGTCAGTAAACAGGAGACAAAAAGGCGGCCAGTGAAGTCATCGGGCAACAGGGAATGGTGGCGTGGCCCAAGGTAGGGCAGAGGAAGTGGCCAAAAATGACAAACTGCTGCATGGAGCCCAAGAGCAGGGTGACAGCCCCCACTCACAATGAGAATGTGAAGTGCAGGGGAAGCTGAAGAATCACATGTGGCCCCTGAGTTCCCATCTTACTAGGTATTTTGAGGGGAATAAGTGTAAATAGGAGGGAGAATGAGTCCAGGAAATGGAGAGTGGGACCCCAGGGCAGGCTCCAGTCCAGACCAAGAGCTGAAGAGACTAATGCCACCAGGGGTGGCCCCGGCACTGCCCCATACCATGCCTCCTCGATGAAGCCAATGACAAATTTTCGCACTTCAATCGACTTGTCTGCTTGGAAAGCGATGATCTCCTGCAATGTCAGAGAGGACGGGAAGGCGGGTCAGGCGCCAGCAGGACCCCTCCCCTCACCGCCTCGCCCAGGAAGTTGTCCAGTAGTTCACTCTCACATCCAGGAAGTTGTCCAGTAGTGTGGGGTCTTTGTTGATGATCAGCTCCTGGACCTGGAAGGAGATTGGGGTGGTGAGGAGCATCACACATACAAAACCAGGGTCCAATTGTTGCAGTCAGAAGTAGAGGGAAAACAGCATGGGGTTAGGCAGCAGAGAAACTCAGTTCAGTTCCTGCTCTGCCACTCACCACCTGATCTCGGGCAACTGGCTACCCCTTCCCGAGTTTCAGTCAGCTACTCTCTAAAATGAGACCTGAACCTTCGGCTCACAGGTTTGCTGGGAGGCTTCAGTGAGATCCTGCAAGGTACAGGTCCTGGCAGGTATGTGGCAAGGATATGACGCATAAGGGGCTGAAGGAAGGTGGGCAATGCCCAGGCCTGACCTTCCTGAGGTTAACTGCCTATTAATTCTCCCTGTCTCACACTGTCACCATTCAGCAAGCATCCTATGACGTGAAAACCCATTTCCCGAGACCCTCGTACCTGCCAGGCTCTTTAGAGAAGCCCCTCCCACAGATTTCCTCCTGCAAACCCCGAGCAGGCACAGGGCCTCACTCCATGGTTCAGGAACTGTGGGTAAGTGGCCCCCACGTTCACACCGCTGTCAGCAGCTCTACCTCAGAGGTGGCACTGGATCTCTAGATGCCACTGCCTCAGGTTCTGCTCCATGCACAGCCGCTCAGCTCGTGCCCTCCTCTGCCTTTCGCTCGCCTCTGTGCCCTCAGCATGAGACCCTCTCCTCTCATTTGGTGTCCTCTCACCACCCCATCCTCCAGGGCTTGGCTCAGATGTCCCCTCTTCCAGAAAGCTCTTCCCGAACCCCTCCACCCCAGCCCTGGCTATCGCTAGGCCAGGAGATCCCTGGGCTTCTCCAGACCAGACCTGCCTCTGGGTCACCACTGTCTGGTGACAGGCATGTCTTTCCCTCTAGACTGGACCCTGGTAGAAAGGGAAGACAAAGATGAAGGGCAGAAGACCTGGGCCCAGAACCTGGGACTGTACCAGCTCAGCTAGAGTGCCCCACTGACCACATGGACTCTCAGTTCTGCTGCTGTGTGTTCAGTGACACCACCACCCCCATGGAGCCTCAGAGAGAACTGAATGAGAGCATGCGGCCCGGCTGAGCTCCTGGCAGGCATCTACCAGGCGAGCGAATGTGGGCACCAGTGTTCTCTCTTCACAGGCTCCCAGGTCCCCACACTTGTCCTTCCCGGCCAGGACCCTGCCCCCACCTGCTTGAGCACTGTGATCTTTGAGTCGTTGGTGATCAGCGCTGCCTGGTTCAGGAGATCCACCACCTGAAAGGAGGGGAGATGGGTGATGAAGCTGGCTCTGCCAGCCCCTTGTACTCCCAGGGTTGTCACCTGGGGTGTCATGCAGAGGCCAGAACTGTGCCTGCCCGCCCGCTCCCAGCCCCTTGCTGTGCTCACCCTCTCTGAGGTAGTCATGCCATCAATGGCTGGCCCCTCCTCTTGTGTGAAAAACTGTGATGCCACGCTCCGGCGGGTGACACTGTCCCCACTGCCACTTGCCATGGCTGCTGTCAGGTACTGCCTGCAAAAGAAGAGGTTGGCTCAAGCTGTAGGCCCTTGTAGAAGGGCTGGGACAGATACTCATCCCGACGAAAAGGGCTCAACCCTCCTTTCCACTCAGCCAGCCTTCTCCTCTCCCCCAGGGCTGGTCTCTCTGGCTTATGTATGTGTGTCAGGGGGACAGCGAGGTCTCCCAGGTCAGAGAACTCTAAGCCTCATCTCTCATACTTTACCCACAGCAGGCTGACCACAAACAAATGCTAAACAATGACCACATGAACACCCAACAGCCGCCTCACTGACCTCTGCCTCCTGTCTCTACATCTGGGCTGTACTGTGGCCCGGACAACAGAGTAAACTTTCCAAGACAGCTCTGAGGAACCAAGACCTGCCCACAGCAGGGACTCGTTACATCAGAGGAGACTGCTAAATCCATCATGCTTCGGGCAGTCTCTGGAGTTCTACAGGGCTGTTTTGAAAAATGAGGGAATGTCTATGGCATCTTTCTTTCGTTGTTGGTGGACCTTTTAAAAACTCATTTATTTTTACGTGGTGCTCAGAATCAAATCAGTTGCTCACACATTCAAGGCAAGCGCTCTACCGCTGAGCCACAATCCAGCCCAGACTGTAGCATCTTTTAAAGTCACACTGCAAAACTGCAAAATGATTTCATGTGGAGAGCAATCACAGATACCCATCAACTTCAGCACCACTTACAATAGCAAGCTGCTAGAGCAGACAATGTGCTCTCAAATAGGGGGCTGGCTGAAAAAGACGGTGATTCACCAGCATAATAAACAGAGACTATGCAGATCTAAAGAGGAAGAGGGAAAAAGTAAAGGGAATGAGGAAAATCTCTGCACAGAGGATGCACACGCCATGTGAAAACCGACAGAGGAGAAGATGAGGTTCGCCATGCCGCTCCCTCTTCATCAGAGAAAGAAGTATGCATATACTGATGAAGGAAGAAGACAGAAAAATTGCTCGGCACGGTGGCATATACCTGTAGTCCCAGGTACTCTGATACAAGAGGATCACTAGAGCCCAGGAGTTCAAGACCAGCCTGGGCAGCATAGTGTGACCCATCTCAAAAACAAACAAAAGGGCTGAGGATGTGGCTCAAGCGGTGGCGCGCTCGCCTGGCATGCGTGCGGCCCGGGTTTGATCCTCAGCACCACATACAAACAAAGATGTTGTGTCCGCCAAGAACTAAAAATAAATAAATAAATATTTAAAACAAAAACAAAAACAAAAACAAAAACCTCAAAGGATACACCAAAAAGCAAAGGAGGAAGGAAACAGCATAAAAGCAGTTGGGTGGACCTCAGCGCAATACACCAGGAGGGAGGGAACTCACCAGGAAGGCCCCCTGGCCTGCTGTATAACATCCACACATGCCCTTCGGGCCACTTTCGTCTGTTTCTGTGCAGATACAGAGTGACCTGAGGTGAGCCCAACTGTATACAGAGTGACAGTGCTTACTCCCAGGGTGTTCTGAGGATGAGTTCGTGTACACAGTAATCACTAGATAAAGGTAACTATTATTGTTGTGTACATGGAAAAAGATCTGAAGCACACTGAAATTCATAATAATTTGAAGAGGATGAAGATACATTCTTAAAAAGAAACCCAACACGTCGTCCATAGTAGCTACTTACAGCAGGAAGTGGCATCCAACAGATCGCCTTAACTTCCCCCTGCCGATTACTCCTGTGTCTTTCTCAAGAGTCAAAACCAAAGCCCCGACCAAGGTCTGCAAGGCCTGATGGGAGAGGGCTCCCCTCCTCTGTGCTCATTGTCCTGTGAGCATGCCATGCACATCCTTTCTTAAAGGTTTCACATGTCTTTTCCTTCCCAGCTGTGGCTACCAACTCCCTCATTTCCTGTAGGTCTCCATTCAAATGTCTCTGCAGTGAGCCCTTCCCTGACCACCCTACTTCAAAGTCAACCCCTCCACCTCTGTCACTTAATCATCACCAACACATCACATGTCCACAAGCTCCAAGAGGACAGAGATTTGTTGGTATTTGTTCACCTTCCATATTCCCAGCCTGGAACAGTGCTTGGCACCTAGTAGATGTTCAATAAATACCTGCTGAATGAATTAACACTCCTGCCAAAGAATCCCAATCACTGGGCTCAGTATTTCTGCCCTTTGGTTCTAGAATACTTAAAAAATGAAAGCTAATATTTAAAGAACATTTTCTACCTGCTCAGTGTAATTCTAGTGTATGTGTTAATTCACTTAAACCTCATGACACCAAGTCTGAGTTAACTTCATTCTATTTTCTTGATGCTGGAGATTCAAAGATACTGTTTAATTTTCACTTACAAATTATGAAATCGAAGGCAGGGAGGTAAAGTCACTTGAATGATGGCACACAGCTGGTAAAAGGTAGAGCTGAAAATATGTATACAGAATCGTTAACTTACCACTATGCTGTATCATTTATCTGAAAGGAATTTCTTCAACCCAGTATGTTCGTTAAGCCAAGAGGCAGGACCACTTTACAATTAATATACTGCCACCCCAAATCAGAACATAATGAACCCTCACATTCTTTTTTTTTCTTTTCTTTTCTTTTCTTTCTGGCACTGGGGATTGAACCCAGGGACACTTTAGCACTGAGTCCCATCCCCAGCCCTTTTTTTATTTCAAGACAGGGTCTCACTAAGTTGCTTAGGATCTAAGTGCTGAGGCTGGCTCTGAACTCGGGATCCTCCTGCCTCAGCCTTGTGAGTTGCTGGGATTATCAGTGTGTGCTACAGGCACCTGGCCCTCCCATTCTTTTCATAATACATCAAGACCTACCAAATTTTTTTTTACCAATTCCTTGTTCTTTTGCTTTCTGGTTTACCTTTTAGTTGCTATTTTTTAAATATACATTTCCCCTATTTTGTTGATCCTCAGTATCCCAGGGGGATTGGCTCCATCACCATCTTGGATACCAAAAATCCATGGATTCTCAAGTCCCTTATATAAAACAGTACAGTTTTTATGTAAACTTACACCCATTCACATACATACTTTAAATCAACTCTATTTACAATCCTGATACAAGGTAAATGCTGTGTAAATAGTTGAGAATGCCAAGAAAAAAAGTCTACACATGTTCAGTACTGTCACAATACCCTTGTCCCCAAATATTTTCAATTTAAGGTTGTTTGAATCCACAATGTGGACCCAGGATAGAGGACTGACTGTATGCTGTACAATAATTACTATTTTCCATTTTCTTGAACCCCTTTTGCATAATATTTTATCTGCAGATGTATCTTGGGTTTTTGTTTGTTTGCCAGTCTTCTAAAAGAAGAACATTTGGTATGTTTGTAGTCTTTGGCTATTACAAGCAATATCACTGGTTGCCCTCTCTACCCGTATACTCCTTAAGGAGTGGACTGCCCCACTCCCACCTGGGAACATGACTACTTCCCTGTTATTCCAGAGTGGCTCTGGGAGTACTATTCATTCATTCAACAAACATTTACTGGGTATCGCCAGGATGGTGGCCACTGTGCTGAGAACACAGCGCTGGCTGAGACACACTTGTGCTCAGGGAGCTCATGGTCACAGACACAACCAGAGAGCACACAAATAAAGGTCTAACAACAAGTCAGGCCGTGCGTGACAAGAAGGAAAGCAACAGAGGCCTATGAAAACACTGAGCAGGCGATTTCGGGGTGGAGGGCGGGAAAGGAGGGTTTCGCAGAGGAAGTGACGTCGGTGCCCGAGACCCGAAGGATGAATGGGAGTTAGCCAGGCAGAATGGGTAACAGGATGTTGCGGGCAGAGGGGACAGTCGGTGCAAAAAGCCTGAGCGGGAAGGCGCGTGGCGAGTTGGAGGAGCCGAAAGGCGGTGCAGCTGCGCTGGGTGGGGGGCGAGCAAAGGCAGAGAGTGGAGGTCGACAGGTGGACGCGCCTGCGGGCCCACGGTGGAACTTTACCCGAGGGCACTAGGGAGCCAAAGCAGGGTCCTGAGCAGGGGGAAGAAACGGGGGCCTCGAACGCCACTGCGCCCCTCTCCTTTCATGAGGCCTCCCTCCGCCCGCGCTCCGGCCTCATCAGGGCCCCTCCTCCCTTCGTCCCCAGGCCCTCACGCCGCCTCCCGCTCACCGCGGCTCCGGCCTCCGTCCCCCTCGCGCCCCCTCAGCAGCGCCTCTTCGCAGACGCCGCCACCGCCATCTTCCGCCCGCCGCCGTGACACTACGCACGCGCCCCACACGCAGGACCGCCGGGAAATGGAGTCCAGTCTGCGGTCCGCCCCCGCCTCTACCTCGTGCCTCGCGGGCTGCCTTCCGCCCTCCCCCATCCTCCTCTCGGTCGGCCTCCATTTCCGGCCTTCGAGCGTCATGCCTTCTGGGAAATGTAGTCCCTAGCAAAGGCGCTGGGCGGAAAGGGGGAGTAAAGGCTTCTGGGAAATGGAGTTCGCGGAGCTTCGGAGTCCTGGACGGCTGGTGGGGAGGCTAGTGGGGAGGCTCCTGGGCGAAGCTCATGGGTCTTGGAGGTGGTCTGTTGCCCTGATGGGGTCTAAGCAAAGGCCCTGAGCCGCTCCACCTTTAGGCCTGACCCTATACACAGTCTGAAGTCTTTACAGCCGTCGGAAGCCTCAATGTCCCTGTGGGTCCCATTGGAATGTGGGCGTCTCTGGCTGGTTCTTACAATGGCATACAGGTCCCTCCGCAGGTCATAGTGCCCCCAGCTCTCCTTTCCTAGGTCGAACACGCTGGGCTCTGGCTTTTCACTTTCTCAGGTCCAGACGATGAAGCCCCCTGGGGTAGAAGGGTGCTCCTGGATGGTTCTGCCCTCCGGGTCCTCAGTAGCAGTAGCGTCTCCCACCCGTAGCTCCCTCCCTCTTCATCCATCTCTGGCTCTCGGATCCCAGGGCAGCGACTCCCGACGTCTGAGGTCGGTGTCCTCGTGATCCCGCAGGGGGCGCCCCAGTCCGAGCGCGCCGCCCTCGAGGAGGCGGGAGGGCAGCCCTGGGCGGGCGAGGGCGGGGGTGTCCCGGCTATAAAGCGTAGCCGCCTCCCGCGGCGTCCGGGACAGCGGGACCCCGGGCAGTCGGACGGGCGGGCGCGAGAGAGCCCGAGCACTCGGTTTCCCCGGGCCGGAGCCGGGGCGGGTGGGGGCGCAGGACCGGGGGATGCTGGGCTCGGTGAAGATGGAGGCTCATGACCTGGCCGAGTGGAGCTACTACCCGGAGGCGGGTGAGGTGTGTCCTCGGGGACCGCGGAGCGGGAAGGTGGGGGGCAGGTATCGGGCTGTGGGCTTAAGTGGGGGCAGGGGCCGTGGTGTGTGCTCAAGGGGCCCAAGGAATCTAGCTGGGAGTCGAGGAGCTAGGGACAGGGAGACCAGGTTTGGGAGTTAGGGACGCGGGACAAGGCTGGAGAGCGCCTTTAGGCAAGGCTTAGATGGGAGGAAAATTTAGGCAAGGGTCAGGTCGCATCTTAAACCTGAGGGCCGGGTGTTGGGCCCTGAGATCCGAGGGATTAAAATGAACAATCCTAAAGCATGAATCAGAGCTCCAGGGTAGGCGATAGAGCAGGAGGATTTCGGGAAATGGGGTTCAAAGGAAAGGGGGAAAGATAGGGACTAAGAGATAGAGGGAGTCACCATTAAGGGAAGTCTGAGGTGGAAGGGAGCCAGGGCTAGAATACAGTGTTGAAGGTGGGAGTGGAAATCAGAATTGGGGTTCAGGGAAAAGGATCAGCTGGTAATCTAAGAAAGGATCACAAATGGGGTTGGTGGTTCAGGGGTAAGAGAGATTCTCTCCAGATGTAGTTTCCCTTGGGGAGTCTGAAATAACAGGTGGCCTAGATAGACCAGCACCCAGGCCGTGTCAACATTGGGGACTAAAGAGCAAGTGATGTGGCCATCAGCATCTGCAGGAGAGGTAGTCAGTCCATCTTCACCCCCCTGCCCCCATTCATCACCCTCAGCAGAGCTTATCCAAATCGGAGGCTGGAGGATTTCAAATTGTGCCCCTCCTTATTCCCCCAGCCGCCAACCTGCACGTTTCTAAAGCCCCCATCAAGCCCCATTTCAGACGAGGCTTCCCAGAGTAGGGGGCAGGGGCATATCCTAATTCCCTCAACCTAAGCCCACAGAAAGTCCTTTTCCAAATCTAGCCCATATTCCTCTTACTGCAAGGACTCTTGCTTTGCTCACTTGCTCTATAATCGAGATTGTGAGATTGGGGAGGTTGTCATGGGGGTCTGGACATGTGTGAGCCTGGAATAGTTTGCAAGAAGTTAAGATCTAGGGGTTATGGGGAGCTCTGGTCTGGTTTTGAAACAGTTGAGTGGGATTCCTGGATCCCCAGGCTTGCAGGGCTTGGCGTGGTGCCTGGGAGGGGCCAGTCCTGGGTCTGGGGAGGTGTGAGGTGCACTTGGATTGGGGCAGGGCTGTCTAGGGAAGGGACTGGGAGCATTGAGAAGTGGAGGGTGGCTGGAGGTATCAGTTCTATGATGGGGAGAGCAGAGACCAGGGTGAGAGGTGGAGGCCCAGGTAGTGGGGGATCCCAGCGGCATCCCTGGAGAGCTCCAGGACTAAACTGAGGATTTAAGGTGACCAACTACAAATGAATGTTCCGGGGATACCTTAAGAAGTAAATGTTGCGGGTGGAGGACTAGGCAGGAGGAGCTGTAGTTCAAACGGATCCAAACTGGGCAGCCTGGAGGTGATCAGCATTTGGGGGAGTATTTTGGAAGAGCAAACATATGCATACTGTCTGAGGGTCTCCCCGGCCTTCCCATCATGCAAACATCCTTCATCCTCTTGGGTCAGAACAATGGGGAGAGACACCTGTGCTCAGCCAGCCACAAAACTGAGGGTCCCCAGACCACCTCTTGTCCCCTTCACCCTCCTGCTGGGTGAAGTAAACACCTTTGGATCGCTGTCTGGAGGGAACATGGAAAGTTCTGACCCTGGGGTGTCCCCACTGGTCCAAGGCTCACGCAGATCAGCTGACCCAGTTGCTCCCCCATTTTAAAGGTGGGAAATATGAAGCCTCCCATAAAAACCAGGCTCTGGTTTCCCACTGTCTCTGCTCCCTGTCACACCCTTCTCCAGAAACAATAAGGAAATGAAAGGGGAGAAATTGCAGCCTCCTGGGTGGGGGTGCAGATCCCTTGAGGGCTTCCCCCCAATCTCAGCCCCACCCTGTAGGGGGAGATCCGGTTCAGACCCGGACATTAGGGGTTCATCCCAGTCACGGGTGTGGGAAAGCCTAGGGTGGATTAGAGCAGCTGGAGTGCTTGAGGTCAGACCTCAAGGAGGACTTCCGGGTGGGTAGTGAGCCAAAAAAGGAGGGCCCTGGGGTCCCAGAGAGCTCAAGGAGATTTAGAAACACTCTGTGGATCCACCTGAATCCAACACCTTTCCTGCTCATCCCTTCCCTTATTCTTGAGAGAGCAGAAGCTGCCAACCTGGGGAAACCAGTGCATGGACCAGGGGAGGAACTGTGGCTCCAAGTTCAATGTGAGACTTCTGGGGAGACAGAGATGCTGAGGGAAGGAAGATAAACAGATGCGGAGATGTGCTGCAGGAGGAAGGGTGGACTGGGAGGGGAGATATGGGGGTGAGGGAGCTGGGGAGGGAGGTTGGGGAAAAATAGACGGGGGTGGACCACGGGGAGAACAGACAGGGAAAGAAAAAGGAGGAGGTAGAGAGACCCGGAGAGGAAGAGGAGTACACATACACCAAGAAAGGGAAAAACAGACAGATACACAGACTGGACCTTGGGGCCAGCAGGATCCGGATGGTTTCCACTAACCCATAGCCAAGGTGGCTCTAGCCAGGGCTCTGGCAGCACCTTAGCACCCTGAGACCCCAACTGGGACAGACTGGGGCAGATGGAGACCTGAGGATGAGAGGATGGAACACAGTGGGTGAGCTGAGCTGTGGGTACATAAAGAGAGGCCACTGTGTAGCACACTGTGCGCTCACTGTCCTCTTCAGCTCCAGGAGGACAGACACTTGCACCTGTCTCCATCTCTGCTTTTGTATTTATTTTCTTTTTAAAATTTTTGAGGTGTAGATGGACACAATACCTTTATTCTATTTATTTATCTTTATATGGTGCTGAGGATCGAACCCAGTGCCTCACTTGTGCTAGGCAAGCACTCCACCCTGAGCCCCAGCCCCAGCTATTTTATGTGTGTGTGTGTGTGTGTGTGTGTGTGTATTTTGAGGTGCTGGAGAGCAAGCCCATGGCCTCAAGCACTTTTCCATGGAGCCACATTTCCAGCCCTTGCTCTCTGCTTTTATTGCAAGATCCACGACATAGGTCTGGGCCTCAATTTTTCAGCTGTAGCTGTAGAAGCTCAGAGCATCCTCACAGCACTTCCCCCAGAGTGTGGGTCTAAGGACATGAGGAGCTGACAGTTCTGGGAAGTGCTTGGAGCCGTGCCTGGCACAGAGGTGGCTGATGACTACGTGTTGAATGGATCATTGAGTGACTGTATAGACGGTGATTTTGATTTTGGTGCTGGGGATTGAACCCAGAGAGACTTAACCACTGAGCAACATCCCCAGCCCTTTTTATTTTGTTTGAGACAGGATCTCACTAAGTTGCTTAGGGCCTTGCTAAATGGCTGAGGCTGGCTTTGAACTTGCCATCTTCCTGCTTTAGCCTTGTGACTCATTGGGATTACAGAAATGTGCCACCATACCTGGCTACAGGGTGATTTTAAAATGTGCAGAATGACTAACATATTTCATTGAGCTAACGTGCACTTTTTCCCCATTTGAACATTTCTGAGAATGGGTTATGTTGTATAATCCATGATATCTAGTGATTTTTAGCTGTGGTTTTTTTTTCATTTACATATAAAATAATGTATAGCTTACAGTCAAGTGTTAGATTTGATGGTACATAGAAATACATATGTTAGGTAAAAATGTGATTTCTGATCTTTTTTTAGGAGTGGGGTGAGTACTGGGAATTTAACCCAGGGCACTTAACCACTGAGCCATATCCCCAGCCTTTTTTATCTTTTTATTTTGAGTCAGGGTCTTGCCAAGGTTCTGAGGCTGGCTTTGAACTCACGATCCTCCTGCCTCAGCCTCCTGATGCTGGGATTACGACCAGCACCACCAAGCCCTGATGATTTTGATCTATAAAAACAGTAATTTTTAAACTGACATAGTGATGTATGCCCATGGTCCCAGCTACTTGGAAGACTGAGGCAGAAGAATCACTTGAGCCCAGGAGTACAGGGCCAGCCTGAGCAACAGAGTAAGACCTCTCAAAAACAAACAAACAAACAAACAAAAACCCTGTAATTTTATAACTTAAAAGACTGATAAAGAGCTATACAGATGATTAGATTATTAGCAATTTATATTAAGTACTTATTAAATTGAAAAGTACAAATTTATTAGATAAATTAGTTTCTCAATTGACTTGGTTAATTTTGATTAATTTCTCATTTTTTTAAGTCAAAAAAATTGATTCTGAAAGTTTCGCACAGTGGCAATGTCATAGCCAATGACATTTATCTGAGGTGTGAGGATTGCTAACTGAAAACAACTTTTCCCAATATACTTGGCATTGGCAAGTTTTGATAGTCTCTACAGAGACTGAATTTTTCTAAAAAAACTGATTTTATTTGGTTTCAGGATGTCTCTACACTTTTAAATTTTACTGAAGATGGTAAGAAGTGGTCTGCTAAGGTTTGCCTAGCATGTATGAGGCCCTGGGTTCTATCTCTAATACCATATTTTTAAAAAAATGAAGACGGAAACTGTTGGGGGTTCTGTGTATCGATATTTACCATATTCAAAATTAAGATGAAGAAATTTTAAATATATATATTAAGTCATTTTAAATTAACAATCATTTATTAATACAAATAACATGTTTTTATTAAAGCAATTATATTTCAAAACTTTAGTGAGACAAGTGGCACTGTTTCGCATTTTGCCAAGTCAAGTCTGGCTTGATAGGACAGCTGGAGTCTCATAGCTGCTTCTCATAGTCCCATCTTTTGCAATGTCGCTTGCATGGAACTTCTGGAAAAGTCCATTGGACATCGTGAGATGGTTCTGAACATGGGTTTGACCTCATGTGTCCCTAAAGGGTTTCAGATTTCCCCAGGTTGTCCCTGACCACAATTTGAGAACCTCTTCCAACATGCCCTTGATAATGTGGGAGCATTGGTGGGGGGTGGGGGTACAGAGCTGGTGTACAGGGAGGGAGAAGAGACTTTGAAAGACAGCTGCCTTCAGAGGGAGATAATGACGGAAGAGGTTTTTATAGGAGGTGGACAGGCAGCGTGGACACCTGCTAATCCCTTGCTGACCAGCAGCGTGGACACCTGCTAACCCTTCCCCCTATCTCTTTCTCTTTCCGCAGGTCTACTCTCCAGTGACCCCAGTGCCCACCATGGCCCCTCTCAACTCCTACATGACCCTGAACCCTCTGAGCTCTCCCTACCCCACTGGAGGGCTTCCCTCCTCCCCATTACCCTCAGGACCCCTTGCGCCCCCAGCTCCTGCAGCGCCCCTGGGGCCCACTTTCCCAGGCCTGGGTGCCAGTGGTGGCGGAGGCAGCAGCTCAGGGTACGGGGCCCCGGGACCTGGGCTGGTGCACGGGAAAGAGATGCCCAAGGGGTACCGGCGGCCCCTGGCTCATGCCAAGCCGCCATATTCCTACATCTCACTCATCACCATGGCCATCCAGCAGGCCCCAGGCAAGATGCTGACCCTGAGCGAGATCTACCAGTGGATCATGGACCTCTTCCCTTACTACCGGGAGAACCAGCAGCGCTGGCAGAACTCTATCCGCCACTCTCTGTCCTTCAACGACTGCTTTGTCAAGGTGGCACGCTCCCCAGACAAGCCGGGAAAGGGCTCCTACTGGGCCCTGCACCCCAGCTCCGGGAACATGTTTGAGAACGGCTGCTACCTGCGTCGCCAGAAGCGCTTCAAACTAGAGGAGAAGGTGAAGAAAGGGAACGGCGGGGCCACTGCCACCAGGAACGGTACAGCATCTGCCACCTCCACCACCCCTACTGCCACAGTCACCTCCCTGCCCCAGCCCCAGCCTCCACCCCCTGAAGCAGAGGCCCAGGGAGGGGAAGATGTGGGGGCTCTGGACTGTGGCTCGCCCCCTTCCTCCACATCCTACTTCACTGGCCTGGAGCTCCCCGGGGAGCTGAAGCTGGATGCGCCCTACAACTTCAACCACCCCTTCTCCATCAACAACCTGATGTCGGAACAGACTCCGGCACCTCCTAAACTGGACGTGGGGTTTGGGGGCTATGCGGCTGAGAGTGGGGAGCCTGGGGTCTACTACCAGGGCCTCTATGCCCGCTCCCTGCTCAATGCATCCTAGCAGGGGGATGGGAACATGGTGGTGGGGTATGGCTGTGGTTCACGCCAGCAGGCTCTTGGGGCCTGGTCCTTCTGGTGACATGTTGCTTGTCCCATTGGCTAACACCTCGTTTGGTCTATTACTTACTGTGATGATCCACTGGGTACTGTGATAACCGCCATGGACGTCTTGGTGGGCCCGTGGGGTACTGCGAAGACTGTCATGTTGATTGATGTTATGGGTTGATCCGTGGGGTGCTTTGATGGCCGCCATCTGGGACAACATCTTGGGTGGCTCTTTGGATTCTGTGATGGACATTTTGATGGACACTTTGGGCACAGTGGTGATATCATTTCAATGGCATATTTGGCCCATTGGGGGCTCTGGTGTCCTTGGCCACCATTCTGCATGACATCTCTTTTGACTCATGGGGTATTTGGATATTTACCTGTGGGCCAGGTGACACCATTGTGCACCAGGATGACCACAGAGCCCTGCGTGCACCATGTGGTCAGTTGTCTCTTCAGTGCAGGTTGGGTGGGGGATGGAAGAGAGAAGATTCCTTGGTTCTCTCTGAGGCTCATCCCCCACCCTGGTCCAGGAGACCCCAGAAGTGGCTGGTCAAGGTGTGGGGAATTTCTACTGAAGTCTAGTTCTTGCCTGGGAAGCGGGATACTGGCTGTGTGACCATTAAAGGCACCGTGTCTGCCTCTCACTGAACGTTTCTTTTCCTTGGCGGGCCCTGCAGAGCTTGAACACCTGACTTTCTGTTCCCCTGTCCCCTCTCCTTTCTGCCCCCAAGAGCTGGCTTCCTTTGGGGGAAGGGCTGAGGGAGGCACCGACCTGACCTTTGGCTCTTTGCTGTCCCTGACCCCAAGGACAGTTTGTTCATCGATAGCAGCCCCCGCAGCAGTGGGGCCAGAGCAGCAGGGGGAGGTGGCTCTGTGGTGACCAAGGTCATCTCCCTGCCCCCACTTCGCAGATACACACCTTTAGCTCTGAAGCCTAGGGGCTGCTCACATCTTGGTTAGGCTGGGGGTGGGGGTAAAGGTTAGATGAGGTGTTGAACTGGAGGCCGTGTGCATGTTGGAGGGTATGAGTGTGGCCTGCTCTGTGCCTGTGGAGCATGGCTGCCTGGCGGGATTCCTGCGGTCTGCTGCAGGGAATCTACTTGCTTGTAGCCCTCCGTTGGGTGGGTTTGTGTGTCTGTCCATACTCTGGGCATGGGCTCACTCTGGGTCACAATATCAGACTCGTGTGTGTGTCTTTTTGTTCCGTGTTTCTCTGTGCACTTCTCCCTGGGCCTCACACCTGCAGGTCCCCGTGTATCACTGTGTCTCCCCACTGCCTCCACAAGAGTGTGTGGGTGACGGCTTCCATGTCTGCCTGCTGTTGTGTGTGTGTGTGATTCCTGTCTCGGCCGTGTGCCTGACATGTTGCGTTTGTGTGTGAGTTTGTGCGGAGTTTGCTGGCTGTCCCTTGCAGGCAGGTGGGTGTGTGGGGAAGGAGCTGGGTCCTCCTCTCCTGGCTTGGGGTCTGGGGTATCTGTTCCTCCAGGGCTTGCCCAGGGGAGGCTGTCCCAGAAACACAGCCCTGCACTCCACACCTCTCTTTTCATTATGGAAACTGAGGCCCAGAATGGGAAGGGTCTGGGCCAGGTCATTCAGCAGGGCTGAGACAGGAGGGCAGGTTAGTCGTGTGTGTGTGTGTGTGTGTGTGTGTGTGTGTTGTGGGGGGGTACTCGGGTTGAACCCTGGGGTGCTCTACCACAGTGCTACATCCCCAGCCCTTTTTAATTTTTATTCTGAAACAGGGTCTTGCTCAGCTAAGTGGCTGAGGCTGGCCTCAAATTTGCAATCCTCCTGCCTCAGCCCCCTGAGCTGCTAGAATCACAGGTGTGTGCCACTGTGCCAGGCTCTGACGGTGGCTTGTCCTCACTTTGCTTTTGCCTTTCTTGGTGGCATTGGCTTCTCTGGTCACCCTGACCACTCATTCATTTCTTCAGCCAGCCAGCCATTCTGTCATCCAAAAACCAGAGACTCTGTTCAGCCACCTGTGAGTGAGTGACTGCCTGCTCCTCCGGTCTCCCAGTTCTCTCCTTTCTCCTAGTCTCAGTGTCACTCTGTCCCCAACTCTTCTCTCACTCTTCTGGCATTCTCACCTCTCTGGGTCTCTGGCTCTTCCTTTCTCTTGGGTTCCTCTCCTGCGATCTTTTCCTGGCTCTGGTCTGGCTTCCCTGGCCTCCCGCCTCCTCCCAGGTCCGGAGTTTCCGCCTCTCTCTACCTGCCACCTCGCAGGCCAGGCCCTCTATTTCTGTCGCTGTGCCCGCCTGGCCGGCTGCGTGTCACCCCCGCCCCCTGCCGTGCTGGCACCCCGTCGCCGTCCACCAGCCTTGCTGTCCTGGGCAGGCCGGGGAATTCCTCCTGGTTCCTGGAAAAAACAACTGGGGCCGAGAGAAAGGCCCTCAGTCTCCCGGGCCCCCGCCCCCTCCCGCGGGCTTGGGGGTCTCTCCGGAGTCTTGGGCCCGAGGCAGGAAGCCCTGCGGTTTCTGGCTTCTCCCCGCGGCCTCCGGATCTGGCCCCCGCCCCCGGCCAACAGCCCAAATATTATTCCGCGGGAGGAGTCGGTGGTGGCGGGAGGAGGCCCAGGCTGAAAGAGGCTTTCAGGGCGGCCAGGCCTGGGGCTTCCTGTCCCCAGGCTCGGGCCTCAGGCCGCCCCAGTAGGGACCTCAGGTGGCCGGAGGGGCGGGGTGTTGTTGTAGGGTCCTTAGGGGAAGGTGGGGCCATCCCTCAGGGTGTCTGGTGGCCACCAGCCGGCCTGGAGTGGGCAGGTGTGACCCTCACCCAGGGACAGCCGGCTGATGTCCAGCGTGGAAAAGTACCACGATCAGACATGGGACGCATGGACAGACAGGAGGACGCCAGGGATGAGGGATGGAGGGGTAGCCATGGGGACACAGCCAGGCTTGGGCTAGGCGCCTGAGGTGACACAGTCCAAGGGAGGGGCCTTTGGGTGGGGAAACAGAGGATAGGGCAGGGTCCCTTCTGTGGGCAGAAGGCCACCCTTGCATCAGAAGGTTTGAGACAGTAATGAGGCCACCAATGATAATATATAATAATTAGAAGCTCCTAAGGCTGGCGCAGAGGCAGGCCCATATATCCCCAGCTACTGGGGAGGCTGAGGCAGGAGGAGCCAAGTTCAAAGCCAGTCTCAGGAACTTAGGGAGGCTGGAAGCAATCTAGTGAGACCCTGTCTCAGAATAAAAAATAAAGGGCTGGGGATGTGGCTCCATGGTTAAGTGCCCTTTGGGTTCAATCCCTGGTACCAAAGAAATAATTAATTAATTAATAAAAAAATTTAAAAGCTAAGGCGTGGGTGGAGCTGTGTCTAGTGGTAAGGCACCCCTGGGTTTGATACCTGGGGGGTGGGGGGCTACTAGGGTTACCACGTGTCCAGCATTGTATGAGCCCCCTACAGAACCGACCCATCCAATCCCTTCCAACTCCTCCCCCCTTTATCGTTGGTAAAACTGAGGCACAGAGGGGAGAAGTGACTTGCCCAGTGTCACACAGTCACACAGCCAGTGAGTGGTGTGTCAACTGACCCCAGGTGGTCTGGCTCAGAGTCAGTCTCATAGCCACAGCCGCTATGGAGATGGGAGGGACAACAGCAGTACAATGGCCTGGGGGCCCCAGCCGTCTGTGGTGGTCACCCCTGCTGCCTGCCACAACTTGCTGCTATGGAAGGCAGCACCCCAGAGGCCAGCGGTCTGGGTGCTTTACCATGTGCACTGCTGTGCTTGTCACTGGGCTTCACTCATGAGCTTGGGTGTCGGGTGTCTGTGGGCGTCTCTCTTCGGGGTGTCGGTCTTGGGTTGGTGTCCACCACTGGGTTGATGTAGGGGTCACTGTGTTCATGTGTCTGTCTCTGTTCTGCCTGTCATGGTCTTCTGTGTCTGTCACTGTGGGTCTGCCTATATCTGTCACTGTGTGTCACTGTCTGTCCCCCTCTGCTATGTGTCACCATCTGCCCAGGTGTCACTGTGGGTGTTACTCACCACGCAGGCCACAGGTGGGCGTGTCGGGCCCACTGGTGCCAGGGCTGGGGCCCAGCCCATCCCACCCTGGCTGCCTGGGCCAGGCCAGGCGCCTGTTTGCAGTGCCTGCCCCAGGTAAACACCAAGATCCGGCCCGAGGCCGCCTCCTGGCCTCTGCCCCTGCCCCTCTGCCTGCTCGGTTGGGCTGGGCTGGACCAGTCTACAGACCCCCTCCCACTGGAGACGTGTCCTGGCTGCCCACTACCCTTGACACCAATGTCCCAAGTCCCTGCCTCGACCCCAGCCTGCTGTCTCGTCCTCTCTCTGGGTGCCTCTGACCTCTGTCTTTCTGTCCTGATTGTCTCTCACCTGGTTTCTCTGTAGCTCTGCCTTTCTCTGAAATGACCCTTGTCTTCATTTTGTCGCGTCCCTCTCCCTGTGGCTTTTTCGCTCTCCAGTGAAGTTCCATTTCATCGATGTGTCTCCAGAGGAACCAGTGACTCTGTCTGCCACTGCCTGGCTCTGGGCTGTCAGAGCCCCCAGGATCAGTACCCTTCTCACTAACTAAGTTTCTTAGAGTCTCTCGCTCTTAGCCACTATGTCTGCGGCTCTCTGAGCCCCCAGCCCCCACAGGGGCCGACTCTGCCATGCCAGGGCCCTTAGGGGAGTGTGCAGCCCCCAGCGTCCCTCCCCAGCCCTCTGGTATATCTATATAAAGGTATAGGCACATATTATTTATATCTGTACCGGTGCAGGAGGGGCAGACACTGGGTCCTTTGTGCAGCCGCTGCCCGCTGCCTGCCTGCTTGCCACTCCTCTCCCTTCGTCCCTGCCGCCTGCGCGCCTACCCCCCACCCCCCCGGGGCACAGAAAGGTTCCTGTGGGGCCTGCCAGCTTCCTCTGCCCGAGGTGTGAGTGGGCACGCCATGGTGGGGCAGGCAGGGAGGCCTGGGGGGGTTTTTCCAGCTCCTGGGAAGCTTTCCTGGTGGGGAGGTTCTGGAAGGAATGGGACTCTTCAGCTGGGCTGCTGTCTGTCTGTCTGCATCTGTTGTCCCTGGGTGTCCCCAGGTCCTTAACTGGCCTCTCCTGGGGGTCCGTGAGTCCATCCACCTAGATGCATTTGAATTTTTCTTTGTCACTTTGGGTCTCATTCACTCGTGCGCACATGGTCATCGGGCACATGCTAGGCCCTCTGTGTAGCACTGGACACAGAGACCTATGTCTGACCTGGTTGAGTCTTGGCCATTTCTGTCTCATTTGCTCCATTCCTTTAGCCACTGTTGAAACTTTCCACCTGTTCCTATTCAAATGAAATCCAAAATCATTATCAGAGCCACTGCTCCTGTAGCTCCCCCATGATCCCTCTGATCTCATTCCCTATGACTTTCCCCCATGCAGTAGATGCTCTGGCCATCTGACCGCTTCCGGGATAAACTACCTCAGGGCCTTTGCGTGCACTATCCAGGGAGATTTCCCCTGGCTTGATCCTCCTGTTCTTAGAGTCATCCCCCTTCCCTACATTCCTCCTACAACAGCCCCCTGCCACTCTTCATCTCCTTTCCCTGGTTTCTCTTCTTAGAACTTACTGCTCCATGGCTGATATATTTCATAGGCCTGTCTGTGTCTTCCACCTGAACACCAGCGAGAACAGGGGCTGCCTTCTCTCCCCGCTGTGCCCAGATCACCTGCTCCAGGCTTGTCTTGCCGTGAATGAGAGGGAGAGAAGCACATTCATCAATGCATCCAGCTCCCTAGCCCTGTGCTGGGTGATGCTGGGGACACAGCCCTAACCCTGCCCTCAGGGGGCTTCCAGTCCAGCTGTCAGACAGTGATGATTAGAATGAGCAGGGCCAGGGCCTGAAAGCAGAGGGGGCTGTAGGAACCCAGAAATGGCACCTAATGGAGTCAGAGAGGGCAACCTGGAGGAGTCAGCTGAGGATGGGGATAGGGAAAAATGAACTAGGCCTCTTTCTGATCTCTGGGAACCAAATGACCAGAGCAGGGCCAGTCTCATCTTCCTCCCAGAGCTCCCATGTTCTCCGTCTGTCAGAGAACTTTAGGGGTTGAGATGTCCTGACTCAATTCCAATAGAGGTCTTGCCCTGGTTTCAGTCTCCCATTTGCGGTTTTTGTGTTTTTTTTTTTTTTGGCAGAATCTGGGGATGGAACCCAGGGCCTGCATGATGTCAGGCAAGTGCTCTACCACTGAGCCATACCCCCGCTCCCCTCTGCTCTCTCTACATTGCCCCTTTCTTCTAGATCTCTGTTCTTGGCACCTTATCTCTGTATTGGTCTCTCTCACCCCTGGACAGTTCTCCATTCAGTTCACTTCTGAGCATCTGTCTCTCCCTCTGTTTCTGCCTCCTGTCCCACATCTCCAAGGCTCTCTCCCATTTCTCCCTGTCTCTCTGGGTCTCTGGCTCCTGTGCCTCCTTATCTCTTTCAGGGAATTGGTCTCTTTGTGTCTTTGCCTGGGTCTCTCTCCGTGTCTCTTCACCTACTAATTCCCAAATCAATCTAGAACCCCAGCACCCTGGCCCCACCCCAGCATTGGGGGAAGGGGACTGACCCAGCCCCCACACCACAGGTCAGGCCGCCTGCTCAGTTAATGGTTAACCCAGCCTCTATCTAGAATACACACCAGCTAGGCTGGGGGTGACTCCCCTGCCCCCCACCCACCTACCAGCTGCTCTTAAAGGACCAGGTGTCCTCCACTCCACAGCTCTGCAGCCCCCTACTGGGGCAAGAGGCCCAGATGTCTGGAGGCCTGCAGTCCTGAGGATCTGGGGGAGGAGGGCACCCTGGCTTGGATCTGCAGAGCTGGGTCAGGAGGGAGCCCGGTCTGGAGCTCCCTCCAGCATCTCCCTTGCTTATCACCTAGCATATTTAATCAGGGGTGGTTTTCTCAGCCCTGCCCAGAGCCCAGACTGGCAGTGCCAGCGGTGGCAGAGCACCTGAAAGCTGATGAATGGGGGGATGGGTCCCCCAGATGTGGAGGGAGCCACAGGGTCCTTAGCATTTGGGAGTTAGGACTTTGGGTCTGCAGGTGTGGGTGGGACCCCTGTGATCCCAAAGCGTAGGTCAGGATGTTAGGGTTCTTGGGATTTAGGTGATGAAACACCTGGGGACCCGTGGGTCTCAGAGCCGTCTGAGCACAGCGCAGTTGGAAGGGTGCGATCATTCTCCACCTCTGTTCGCCCATCCGCTGGCCTTTTTGGCCCAGTATTCACCCTTCCCGGAACCGAAAGGTCGTAAGAGTGGGGGACGCCTGGGCTCCCGGGGCCGCCCTCTCGCTTTAACCCCTACTTTGCCACAGCACGCTTAGGCCCCGCCCCGTGACGCCAGCAAGCAGGAAGTCCTGGTTAATGATCAGTCACCAGGACAGGTGCGGGACAAGGCCGCGAACATCACAGGCAGCCGCAGCATGTGTGTGTGTGTGTGTGTGGGGGGGTATGTCTTTTACCCTGCTTGTGACAGTGTTCTAGGGTGGCCTCCCAGAGATGAGGACCCCAGTTCAGGTTTCCCAAACATCTGCCTCCTGGTACCAACTGAGGCAAGCAAGCAGTCACCTAGTTCAAGGTATCTGTTTACTTTCCTCTTCTTTGGCAGTCCCGCTAGCAGTCTGGCCTCAATTCTCTTAGCAGCTCGTTCCCTCCAAGAAGCCTCCCGCTGCCTGCCCTCCAACCTTCGAGGACGCCACATTCTGGGTAGATTATGTAGGCCGGCTACGGAAGGCTAGCCTGTTACGAGCTTGTCTGTGGTTCCCATGAAAAGGCCACCCCATCTGAACCTCAGTTCTGTCACCTGGAAAACGGACCGATGGCCACAATTTTTGACCAGTGTTAAAACAGCAATTATAATACTAGCGGCCCGCCTGGGCGAAGGGCGCCACCTGGAGGTTACAACGCAGCGTCCTCTCCCTTGCAGGAACAGTTTAGTCCCAGAGGGGGCGCAGCATCCTACACAACTGAGGGACCAAGAAAGGAAGGAAAAAAAAAAAAAAAAAAAAAACCATCTTTCGGTTTATTGAAGGAGGTACAGGGTGGGAGAGGGGGGCAATAAAATGCTTTTGCTTCGTTTATAAAGAGCGAGTGTTCAGGGGGCCCCTTCTCCAGGAGCGGACACCTCTCCCCAACTACAAGCAGCAGCAAAGCCAAGCCAAAGAGGGGAGAGGGAAATTGGAGGGGCCACGGAACCCCAAACACCCCCTCTGACAGGAGCCACAAGCTTTGTCCCCCCACCCACAATGCATCTACTCCAGGGGACCCATCTGGGCAGAGGAAGGGGGTATGTACACAGGTGGGGATGGCACGGGTTGGGTGAAGGAGGGAATAATTTATCCGCAGTTGCGGTGGGTGGCAAGGGGGGAGGAAGCAGTAGCCTGGTGGCAGTGGTGGCCTAGGGGTCCCGTTCCTTCTTGACCTTGATGTCACCAGCAAGAATGGTGGCGATCTCGCCCTGCATGAAGGCCCAGGGGACAGAGGAGCCCACCAGCGGGCACTTGTCTCCACTGGGGCAGTACACCTCCCCAGCCGGGCCCTGCGCCTTGATGAACTCCCGCGAGCAGGGAAAGCAGAACTTGTGTCCGGGCACCGAGGGGCACTGGACAAAGTGGGTGTCTTCCAGGCGCTCTCGGCACAGGGTACAGCAAAGGGGAGCTCCAGGGGTCGCCCCTGTGCCACTACCACCCCCGCTGACAGCTTCGGCCCCCGCTGTGGGACTGACTTCTGCTTCACCGTTGCGGGCCACTAGGCGATGCTGGGTAGGTGGCTGGGTGGTGGAGGAGGCTGCGGGGCTAGCACCCCCTGCACGCACAGGGCCTCCACCGCCACCAGGGTCCTTGGGAGAGTGACCCAGGGCCTCCGCCACATTCTTCAGGGCAGCAATGGGTGAGGGCACACCAGGGGTCTCAGCAGAATATGGCCCGCCAGGTGCCACCCAGTGCCGCTGCTGCTGCTCTTCCGTTGTCATCTTCCCAGCCGCCTCGCCCTCGGGCTCAGGGGAGGCCTTGCGCCGGCGCGGCGTGGGTGCCAGGTTCCGGGATGGGGCTCGTGGAGGTGGGCCACACAGAGCTGCAGGGGCCGGCTCTGGGTACTGCTGGGGCAGGGCCTCGGCAGGAGCGGGCTCGCGAAAACTGCGGACACCATCAGTGAGCAGCTCGCCCAGCTGGCGCCATTCGCCCGAGCCATGACGGCGTTCATACTCGAGGTACTTGAAGCCAGAGGAGGCCAGGGCTTTGCCAGGCTCCCGCAGAGCATCGTGAAACATCTGGCGAGCCACGGCCAGGACCCCAGCGTACACATTGCCAGAACCACAGGGGTATTCAGTGAAGAGCTTCAGCTCGAACTCGTATCCCGGAGGGCGGGCAGTAGCATCGAAGGCGAACACCCGCCCCACTAAACCGTGATCCTTCTTGAAGCGAACATTGAAGGGGGCGCAGGCAGACAGCGCCAGTAGCTGTTCCCGCACAGCTTTGGGACGCCCGTGCCACTCCTCCGCCCGGCCCCGCATAGCCTCATTCAGTTCTGCCAGACAGTCTGCATTCCTCTGCTGCTTCTCCTTCTCGAAATCGGAGCCGAAAAGTGGACGGGCAGGACTCAAGCCGGGCGCCAGCGTCAGGCCTCGGCCTCCCAGGCCAGACACCGCAGCTGCCAGCAGCCCGGGGGGCATCAAGCTGGGCATAGTGCCAAGCAAGGCCCTGCGCGCCCCTTCAGCCACGGCCTCCTCTCGGCCCAGCCCATTGGCCAGGCGGGACCCTAGGGTGTACTCCAGGGCTGGCGAGGGCAGCGGGAGGCGGCCAGACGATGTGGCTCTGTCATAGCGGTCGGGGCCGGAGACGCCGCTGCCGGTCCCCGACGGCTGGGGCTGGGCCTGCGGAGGCGGTAGCTGGGGACCCTGCGCGGCGGCCACGGCCAGGTCCTTGGTGGTTGGGTGCTTGAGCGCTGGGGGCCCGGGCGAGCGGCCCTCCGGGAGCACGTGGCTGCGCTTGAGCTGGCGGGCGGCGTCGATTAGCAGCTCGATGCGGTCCGCGCCCTCGAAATTCACGCAGCCGCGGCACACCGCTTCGCTGAAGTCCCACACCATGGCCCACGGCATCTTGGGCAGGTCGCACAGGTAGCACCACTGGCGGCGGGACGCCTGTACTGACGCCATGGTCCCCGCGCGCGCGCCGCCAGGTCCCCGCCTTCCACCCGCCGCCGACGTTCGATCCGCGCAGCCAACGTTCGATCCGCGCTCCCGGGACAGCGCGAGCCACAGTCCGGCCTCCGGCTCGGCCTCCCCGCCGGATCCAGGCCCGGCCCCCCTTCCCCGCCCCCTGGGCCCTAAGCCTTTTTCCTCACTCCCGCCTCCCTTGAAAAGGCAGACAGAGGCTCGTCGGCGCCCCCACTCGGTCCGGGCTGCGAGCTGAGGCGCACAACTCGGGCCCCGCGATGGGCCGCGGGCGCCGCCGCCTCGGGGTCCCGCCGCTCTCGCCGCCGCCGCTGCTGCAACGGCCGCCGCCGCCTCCACCTCCTTCTGCCCCAGAGGCCGCTTCGCAGGGAAAGTTACATAACGCGCGGGCAAAGCCTTCTGGGAAACGTAGTCCCGCCGGGGCCGTCTCTTAAAGGGGACAGCGGGCAACAGTGGGGGAACGCCGTCTCTCGCCCAGCAATCCTCAATACTACTAGCCACTGGGCGGGGAGTTCTGCGCGCTCAGAGGAGAATAGGGTCATGATGATGTGATACGAATGATCAAAGATACCACGGATTAAGAAATTGCCGAAACTGGACAGGCTGCGGGGCAATCCATTTCTGCTTTGATTTGCTGTGCACCTTTAGGCCAAAGTCTTGCCCTTGCTGAGCCTCCGTTTCCCCGCCCATTAGAAGAAGGCCAATGACGGATTAAGAAAGCTACAGCTCCTGGGGCGGATCGAAGAGGTCCTGATTGGATGGTTCAGGGTAGGCAAGGGAAGCCGGCCACTGGAGGTTTGTGTATACTTGGCACTGTGACTTCTCTCAGCATTCTAAATATCAGCCTCTGGGGCGGACCACAGCCAGAGAACGGAAATGGCTAAGGGCTTTCGAGCCTAGTGCCTGCCTCAGTTTTCTGATCTGCTAGAGGGGAGTGACCGAGCGCCTTCTAATTCTGTTCCAACTCTGCCTGATCGCTTCGGTCTCCAAAGGGTTACACTGCCGGCTTCTCTGCTCCACCCCTCCAATTTCACTACTATTCCCAAAATGCTCTGCGGGGCGGCCGAATGACGCACTTCCGCTGTCTGGAAGGTTGGGGGAGGCCTTCGCTATTCTCGCTGACGCACCCCCCCCCCAACTTTTTGGGGCTCTTTCCGTGCTTTCGGTGTATGGGGTTTGGGTTACCTTACCCTCTTTTGCAGGCCTTTTTGTCGAGAAGGGGCCAGGAAATGGCGAACAAAAGGAGATTGCTGCGGGGAGTGCAAGCGCCAGACCACCCTTCCCCAACCTTGAGTGCTTACTACGTGGTGGGCCCAGCCAGGCTTGAGGACCCCCTGTCTTCTCTCCCAGTCTTGGAAACTGTGGGAAGGCAGACTTTGAGGAGGGGCGATGCGGGTCTCCAGATTCTAACGCATATAAGCTCCTTCCTCTTTCTGGGCTGGGGTCCGTGTTTTGTGCTCAAAAATACGTGGATGACTTGCCAGTCTGCACGCAGAGTGCTTTTCAATCTGGGGAGTCCGCCTGCCTTCCTCTGCTCCCAACCCACTGCGCTACAGCTGCCCGGATTTTCTGCTATCTAAAGTTGTTTGTTTTACAATTACCTACCAACTCTATTATTATTCTAACACTTTTTCTCCCTTGGAGGGAAAAGATTACCCATTTTTGCTTCATCCTAAGGAATACTATTCCACAATCACAAGTTTCATGTACTAGCTACGTTTTATTTTTTTGGTGCTAAGGATGGAATCCTTGGCCTCATGCTGAAGCCCTCTAGCACTGGGCTATACCCTCAGTCTGTCATCCTCCCTACTTCTTTATTTTTATTTTTTAAACAGTTTACTTTTTGTTCCTGCAAACTTCTGAGGGGAGTCCTGGGGACCCCCAGGCAGCTGCCCTGGTATGTGAGGCAGCCATCCACGCTGCTTTTATCTTGTGGCTCTATCTTTTCAACACAAGACCTTTTGCATATATGCTGATTAAATCTGAAATTTAAAATATTTCTTTGTAGACATTATTCATGAGAAACTCTAGTCAGAAGATCCAGTTCATTTAGGAACCCTCCTGCAAGTTCAAGGGCAGGATGCCAGCATCACTTAGCTCTGATGAGGCAGACAGCAGCACAGCATTGTGGGCTGTTTTTTTAAAAAATCAGTTAAAAGTACAGAACCATTAAAAATGGCCATTCATGTCCCCAAACTTACCTTTTTTGGGGGGTACTGGAGAGGTGCTTAACTACTGAGAAGCATGCCAAGCTTTTTTTTTTTTTTTTTTGAGACAGGGTCTTGCTAAGTTGCTAGGCTGGTCTCAAACTTGTGATCCTCCTGTCTCAGCCTCCAAGATTGCTGGGATTGGCAGGTACTCACTACCACACCTAGCTCCCAAATTGCTTTTGTGCTGGGTTTGGTGGTCCACGCCAGTAATCCCAGCAATTTGGGAGACTGAGGCAGGAGGATGAGAAGTCTTGGGTCCAGTCTCAGCAACTTAGCAAGAAAGACCCTGTTTCAAAATAAGAAAAAGGATTGGGGATGTAGCTCAGTGTAGAGCATCCCTGGGTTCAATCCTTATTACTGGGAGGGGGGGAGTTGCCTTTGTGCCATTCTTTAAATACTAGTGAGAGCTGGGCAGGTGGTGCACACCTGTAATTTCAGCATCTTGGGAGGCTGAGGCAGGAGAACCACAAGTTCAAAGCCAGTCTCAGCAACTTAGCAAGGCCCTAAGCAACTTAGCAAAATAAAACATAAAAAAAGGCCTGGGGATGTGGCTCAGTGGTTAAGAGCCTCTGGGTTCAATCCCTGCATTAAAAAACAAAACAAAACAAACAAACAAACAAACAAACAAAAAAACTAGTGGGAGCTGAGTTCTGGCCAGATTCAGGCTTCAGGTGGGACCAACTGGCCTGTGACCAGTTGTGACATTCCAGAAACTTCTCAGGGCTGGGAATGGAGATCTTTAGAGTCTGTTCTTCCTTGGGTTCCTTCAGTCTGGAATGCAAGAATGCATGTAACTTGGCCTGGGGCCTGGCACAGAGGACTGCCATGTGGCTGGGGCTGTTGCTCATGGTAGAGTGCTGGCCTAGCATGCCCAGATCCTGAGTTCCATCCTCACTCTGGCAGAAAAAGGAAAACAGAAGTATCTTAAGTGGAAATTTTTGTTTATAAGCTGTACATTACTTTAAAAAGCAGTATATTACCGCTTTTGTGTGCTAGGCAATGTTGGGGACACAGGAGTGATTAGAGATAGGTTCACACCCTTCCCTGAGGAAGTTCAGTCTGGTGATGGAGAGAGACATTAAATTTAACTGGTGTCAGGAAAACATTTCCTGAGGTAATATTTGAGCTGAGACCTGAAGAATGTATACATCTAATAGTAGAAAGTAAAGACTCTTACATCTTTATGCTCATTCACAGATGAGGATAATGTAGGCCCCCAGTTAACAGCTGGCCTGGGCAACACCAGGCCTGAGTCCAGTGTAGTGGTTATTATTTACTTTGCTACCAGACCCTGCAGCAGGCAGTACAAGAGAACCTGTTGCAATCTAGGCATGGGGGTGCACACTTGCAATCTCAGCGGCTCAGGAGGCTGAGGCAGGAGGATCACAAGTTCAAATCCAGCCTCAGCTACTTAGGGAGGCCCTAAACAACTTGGCAAGACCTTGTCTCAAAATTAAAAAAAATAATAATAATTAGAGGGCTGGGGATGTGTCTCAGTGGTTAAGTGTCTCTGGGTTCTATCCCCAGCACCTAAACAAAACCCAAATAGCACCCCCCAAAAAAAATAAAAAGAAAAGCAAAAACAAGTTCTTGTCTTCCTCAAATTCTGGAGGCTATGTAATAAAAAGATAAGGCCTGGGTTCACTTAGACATATCATGAAATAGAACTGTGAGAATCTAAGAGGCAGACCCATCTCTGCCTTGGGGAGGGAGATCCAGGACGTTCAGGCTGGTACCTGAAGGATGAGGCAGATTTCATTTGAACACAGAACTTGAAATGGCTTTAAAGGGGGGGGGGGGGCTGGAAAACGAACCACCTGCCTCCAACTTGGAGAGGGTGTGGCCTGCCCGGGAGGGGGCGGGGCAGCCGGAGGTGTGGAGCTCTCAGGCTTGTCTCAGACACAGCCTCAAGTAATTGTATGAAAAATAAGTTTATTGATATCTTGTCACCACTGAGGAGAAAGGAGGGGGCTAAGCTCTGGAGGTCAGAGAGGCAATGAGAGGTGGAGGACCCAACCCACACCTCTCAGTCAGAACCCTGCCCTCCTCTCCTTAGGGTACAGATAGTTACATCCTCTTTGTCATCCATATTCTGATTTGTCTAGCAATTTTTACCCCCTCCAAAGTCTGGGTTGGGGAGGCCCCCACGGGTCAATTCTCTTCAAGTTAAGAACAGGAGTTGGTAGGGCAGAGGGGATGTGCAGACCCGAGAGGTTCCCCCCACCCCAACCCACAAAGGGCATTATAATAAATAACATAAAATAGATGGCTTAGAAGTCAGGGCTAGGGGAGGCAGCCAGGCAGACAGCATTGTACCAGAGAAAGGGGCTGGGGAAGCCTCCGAAGAGGTCCCCAGAGAATCAGGCACTAACTAGCACAGGGAGTGGGGTGCTCACCCCCTGGAGCAGGGAGCCAGCGTGCAGCTGGGAGGGGTCGGAGCATCGCCCCTCTCGCGACTGCGCCAAGCTGGGGGAAGGGGGCGCAGGCAGCAGCGCGGGCAGCGGAGGTTTCAGGGCGATTTCCACCGGCCCCGCCTCTTCCGCGCAGGGAACCCTTTCCTCCGCTTGTGTGGGGGGGAGTCATGCGGAGGGAGCGGGGCTGGGGTCGCCCGGGACGCCCCCTCCTCGCTCCTAGGGGCTATGATGACTCCTCTGGCTGCCACCACAGCCCCATCCACGACAGCAGCCACCACCGACACGGGTTCTGGGGTTACTTCCACCTTGGGCGCAGGCGGGGGCGGCGGGGGCCTGGGAGGCGCGGGAGGGGGCGGGGGCGGCGGCGCGGGGAGCGGGTCGACTGGGGTTCCCGGCAGAAGGGGCAGCAGGGCGCTGAGGGCCTCGCTCAGTTTGGCCAGTCCCTGCCGAAGGGTGCCAGCCAGCTCCCGGATGGCATTGGCAGTCTCCTGCTGGGCCCGCAGGAAGTCCAGGGAGGGGTCTGGGACCACGGGCGTGGGAGGAGGTCTAGGAGGGGGCGGGGGGCTGGGAGATGAGGGTGCCACTTGGGCCAGCGGCGTGGGTGGCGGTGGAGGGGCTGAGGGTGGTGGAGACAAGGCCAGGCGGGGCAGCTGGACCGTCTGCAGGGCCGGAGGGGGCGGGGACTCACGCTCCTTGGACTGTGGGCAGCCCCCTTCCTGGGGGTTGCGGGAGGGCCGGGCCCAGGGTTCCGGGCTGCTGGAGCCCCCCTTGCTGTGGGCTGGTGTATCTGTAGAGAGAGACATGCAGGTAAGGTATGCATGATTCCCCTCTCACCTCTGGTTCCTTCATTTCTCCCCTACCCTGGCCCGAAAGGTCCTTTAAACTCTTTAAAACCTAAGTCAGGCCAGTAGAGGTGGTGCTTGACTGTTAATTCCAGTGACTCCGGAGGCTGAGGCAGGAGGATCACAAATTCAGAGCCAGCCTCCGCAATATAGTGAGGCCCTAAGCAATAGGGCGAGGTGGAGCACATCTATAATCCCAGAAGCTCAGGGGGCTGCTGCATGAGGATCCTGAGTTCAAAGCTAGCCTTAGTAATTTTGCGGGACACTAAGCAATTAGTAAGGCCCTATCTCAAAATAAAAGATAAAAAGGACTGGGGGTGTGGCTCAGTGGTTAAATGCCCCTGGGTTCAATCCCCAGTACCATCATCATCATCATCATAATAATAAAAGAAAATATAAAAAACCTAAGTCACATGATGCCTTGGAACAGATGCCTATGACCATGGGTCAGTCTTGGTCTCCAGGGAAGAATCAATACATTCAACCTATCAGGTCTGTGCCAGCTTTAGCAGAAAGGGGTCTTGTAAGCCTCCTTTGGGGCCAAGCAGCTCCCATCTCACTCAGAGTAAGAGCCACTCTCTGCCAGGCTGTGAACCATCTGGACACAGCCACACCTCTCAGGCTGCAGTGCTAGACCCAGGGGAGGTGGGAGGCCTGAGACAGAAGTGCTCCAACACAGGAGGTGCTTCTGGAGGCTCCCTCAAACCAGGAGGCCAGGATTTTCCAGTTCTTCCTGGGTCTCCACTCACCTGGGATCTCATTCATACTCCTGAATTTGAACTATCTGTACCCAAAGGCTTCCAGATTCTGGGCCAGCCTGAATTTCTGCCCTGAACCCGACTTTACTTCTCAGTGTCTCCAGCTGCGTCCTGGGCACAGTCCCTGAACCACGTAATGCTTTGGATGTGCTTGCTCACAGCTAAGCGTTTGATCCTCCCCCACCTCTCCTTCCTCCACCACCCACATCACTGCTAGATGGCAGCTTCATCCTTCCAGCTGCAGGGGCTAAACACCTTCACTGTGGTTTTCCTTCTCAAGACACCATCCACTTCAAACACCACTGGCTCTGCCTTCAAGCTAAATGCAACACTCAACCTCTTCTCTCTACCTCCCCAGCCCTCACCCTGTTCCAACCGCTGTCCCGTTCCACCTGGAGGACTGCGCTTGCCTCCTCACTGGGCTCCCTGTCTCCACTTCTTCTTCATCAGCGGCCGAGGGGTTCAACCAAAATCCAATCAGGCAATAGGAAAGAAGCTAGTCACAAAGAACCTTGTATGGCATGATTCCATTTACACAAAAGGTCCAGAAGAGGCCAATCTCTAGAGACAGAGTAGATTGGTGGTTGCCTAGGGCTGGGGGAAATGGCTTAAGTGATTTAGAGGTGCAGGGTTTCTTTTTGGAATGATGAAAATGTTCTCAAATTGATTGTGGTGATGGCTGCACAACGCTGAATATACTAAAAGCCCCTGAATTATCTAGGTGGGTTGCATGCTGTGAGAATTGCATCTCAACAAAGCTGTTCTAAAAAACATAAGTCAGACACTGTCCTTTCTCTGTTCAAGCCCTCTTGAGACCCCCATTCCACTTAGGATAAAGGCAAAGTCTTTGAGGCCCCAAGGTCTGCACTGTTGGTCCCAATTGCCTCCCTGACCTCATCTCCTCCCTTCTTTCTACCTTCCTCACAGGCTCCAGCTATTCTGGCCTCCCTGCTGGCCCTCAAAACTCAGCCTCCTCCTGACTCAGGGCCTTTGCACTTGCTGATGCCCTGGCCTGGGAGGACATTTCCCCATTCACCTGTCTGGCTTCCTCCTTCACCTCCTCCAGGTTCAAATGCGGCCTCCTGGGGATCATCTTCCTTGACCATCATACAAAATAGCCACCATCTTCCTTTTTCTCCCTCCTAGCCCTAGCTGGTTTTCTCCCAGCATGCATCTGCCCTGCATGCAGGCCATCTCTGTTATCTGTCTCCTCCTGAAGTCGGTTCCATTTTGCTCACTGCTATTTACCCAGCAGCTAGAATAACGTCTAGTAGCAATTCTTTTTTCTTCAAATGAGGAAAGAACTGTGACTTCCAGAGTTAGCACTGACTGGGCCCAGGGCCCAGGTCCTTGTGGCAGGTCCCAGTGCCCACGGGGCAAGTCCAGCCCTTCCTTCGGAGACAGAGATGAGGTCTCAGCTCTTCCCTCACGGCCAACACACATGCTGCTCCCTCCCCCTGTGTCACACCCCACCTGGCCTGGCACCTCCCCTTGCTCAGTTCAGATGTTCCCTCCTTGGGGAAGCTGCCTTCATGTTCCTGGCCAGATCAGATGGTCCTAGTCTCCCCCAAACCACCAGCCACCTCCTGTCTAAGTGCTGGGGGCCCAGCCCCCTGGACCAGCCAGCCTGGGAGGCCAGGAGAGAGATGTTGGACCTGATAGTCCTTGACACATTTCTCATCCAGTCCTCTCAGCCACTCTCTGGGTGGATTCTATTGCTGTTACCCCATTCCACAGATGAGGTGACCTGAGGACCAGGGTGGGGTCCCAGAGCAGTGGAAGAGGGGTCTGGATCCAGGCTAGCTCCAGAGCCTACACTTTTTTTAAAAAATTTTTTTAAATGTTTATTTTTTTTAGTTTTTTAGGTGGACACAACATCTTTATTTTATTTTTATGTGGTGCTGAGGATCGAACCCAGTGCCTCACGCATGCCAAGCGAGCACGCTACCACTTGAGCCACATCCCAAGCCCCAAGAGCCTGTGCTTTTAACTACAGCTTGGCAGGGGCTATGACTCTGGGGCAGGGTGGGGGTGTCAAGTCTTCCTTATAAGGAGCATAGAAAATGCGTCACTTGGAAACCTGACTTTTCTAGGCTATTGAATAAAAAGGAATGGAAAGTGATCCAGCCTGCAAACCCACAGGGCTCACAGGAGTCAGGGAAAGGCCACTATGGCAGCTAAAATCATATGTATTCATAACTTTGGGGCCTCAGTTTTCCCACCTGTAATTGAGCACATGTTTAAAGATGGGACTAAATACTAGAACATCCTCCTGAGGATCACCCTGGGGATCCCTGGACCCACTATAGATACAGGGTTTAAGACAATGCCTGGCACATAGTAAGTCTTCAATGCTATTATTCTTTCAAATACTATGTCAGAGATAAATGATCCTTAGTTTGTTGTTTTCTTGTACTGAGGATTGAATCCACAGTTACTTTACCCCTGAGATACATCCTTAGTCCTTTTTATTTATTTATTTTTAATTGAAAAGACAGAGGCTTTGCTAAGTTGCTGAGACTGGCCTAGAACTTGCAATCCTCATGCCTTGGTCTCCCCAGTTGCTAGGGTTACAGGAGTACATCACCACGCTCGGTTTATATATACTCTAACTGCCCGAGGCTGCCCCAGGCCCCATTTCTGTCCTTCAATATGAGCAGTTCTCCATTTATGAGTTTTACACAGTGTGGGAGTCTAATGATGGATGCTTTCTGCCCATACTTGCCTCAGGGACTTTGCACATTCTGCTTCCTCTAGCTGGAAACCATCTACTAGGCTCAATGTCTCCATTCAGGACTCTGCTTCCTTTTATCACCTCTGAGAAGCCCTCCTGGAATGCCCTGCCTATACCGCTCCCTTCTATCTTTACTACTTTCTTAATATGCTGTATTTTTCTTCCTGATATATGATATGTTTGGGGGGATACTTGTTTGTGGCCTGCTTCCCCCAACTACAACATCAGCTCTGTAAGGGAAGGGAATTCATCTTTTTATCTACAGTATTCCCAGCACCTGCAATACTGCCTTGCCTTGGAAGAGATTCTCAATAAATACGTATTGAACGAGTGAATTAATAAAGCATTATAAAAAATAACTTTGTCCTCTGTGCTCTGGTTCATTGGGGTCATTTACAAAAACATCAAGGTTTAAGTCAAACTGAGAAAGGTCCTGAACCGAGAATGTGACTTTCCTGCTCAAGACACTTTTATGCCTCTGAAATTCCCATATGATGAAGTCCAAAGTCCTGACCTTGACTTACAAGCCATGTGTAATCAGATTCTGGTATACCCATTAACTCTCAGTAACTCAATAAAATATCAATTATTGTTGCTGGGCAACATACCCAGTGGTTAAGTGCATGGACTGGGAGTTGGGACAAACACATGTGCTGGGTCCCCACACTCTTGCTGTGTGACCTTGGGTGGGAGAATGAGCCTCTATGAATCATATGCTCTTGAGTTGCCTTATCCATGTTCCTTGTTTTCTCAAACCCTTCACTATGAATAAAATTCAAACTCCCCACCATAGCCTAACATAGTCTCAACTTTGCCTACCTTTCTGACTTCATCTAAAAACTTTTGTTCAATGATTTTGCTTCAAAAAATTGGCTTTTTTTTTTTTTTTTTTTTTGCCTCTCTGCATTGCACATGCTCTTCCCTTTATCAGGAATACTTTCTCTACTCTTCTTCATTCTGTTTTTTTCTTTTCTTTTTCCATACCAAGGATTGAACCCAGGGGCACTTAACTACTGAGTCACACCCCCAGCCCTTTTTTGTTTTTTTATTTTGAGATGGGGTCTCTCTAAGTTGCTTAGGACCTGGCTAAACTGCTGAGGCTGGCTTTGAACTTGCAATTCTCTCGCCTCAGTGTCAGGGCTGCTGAGATTACAGGCCTGTGCCAATACTCCTGGCTGTTTCATGCATGCTGTGTCTCATTCAGCTTGGACATCCCCTCCTCCATCCCCCAACCCCCAGGCTGAGCCAGATGCTGTCTCTGGACTCCCACAACCCCTGGGTTCCCCTGCCCCAGCCAGTCCCATCACTCAGAACCATCGCAGTTTCCCCCAGCTGTCCCAGTCACTGATGTGTTATACCATCTAGCACAGGGCAGGTATTCAGAAATGGAGTAGAAGAAATGATAATCCAGAGACTAGGCTAAGCAGGAAGTGAGTCTCTGTACCCAGTTCTCCATACCTGTACTGGAGGCATGATCTTGAGAAAGTTACCAGGCTTCTCCAGTCTTTGACTTATAAATTAGTGAAACATTATGTACTTCCCAGCATTAACCATTATATCCAGTGCTAACCTTGACTGTTAGCAGACTCTGTACAAAGCATTTCGCCCAAATTAACTCATTTAGTCTTCCCGGCAACCCCTGAAGGTGGAGACTATTCTTATCTTCACTTTACAGATGCAGAAAGTGATGTACAGAGGCAGAAAGTGACACGCAGTGGCTTCTGGGATGCCATAGTTGAGTGGCAAAATTGTGACTGGCACCCTATTTGGAGACAGTCTACTTCCAAAATCACTACCCTAGGATGAGTTTAATGAGTCCTGCCTGTGCAGAGATGATCCCCGGGGTGGACTCAAGCCAGGTCTCCTAGGTCTGGTTCCATTCTTGACTCTGGCAGTCATTAGCTGTGGGACCTGAAGCAAGTCATTTTATTTTTCTGAGCTTAATTTTCCCAACGGTATAATGGGGACAACAGCACCCGCTTCCCAGAGTTGTAGTTAGGATCTGCTTAGCTACATAAAGGACTTGAACAACGCAAGAAGACTGTGCATTTGCATTCGCTGAGGTGATGGTGAAGAAACTCACCTGCCCGTCGGTCCTCCGACAACACATAGCGCTGGGCACAGGCGCTAGGGGCCGGCGGCTGTGAGGAGGCAGGAGGCTGTGAGGGGGCGGCTGCAGGAGGCTCCTCTGGCCCGGCACCAGCGCCTGATCCCCCCACACCAGGACCCAGGATGGCGAAAATGGTCTCCTCCTCCGCGGAGAAGGCGTCCTCAGCGGCGGGCCCGGCACCCTGCGTGGAGTGCGGCACGCGGGCCAGCTTCTCCTTGGTGCGGCGCTTGAAGTCGTTCCAGCGCTTCTGCACCTCTTGGCCCGTGCGCTTCCAGCTGGTGATGCCGTTGATCTTGGCGGCTATGCCGTCCCACACTCGCCGCCGCTCCGCCACGCTCACCCGACGGCTCTGCGCGCCGTAGAGCTGCGGGTAGTGGGCGCGCACCTCCCGGATCAGGATCTGGTTCTCCTCGAACGAGAAGCGCGGCTTGCGCAGCCGGGTAGTTTCCTCCGCTTCGCCCGCCGCCGCTGAGGCCATGGCGCCCCCCGACGCCGCTGTCCGGCCGCCTGGCGCATGGGGGGCGCCGGCGCTGCGGGCAAAGGGCGTACAGCGCTGGCCGGGGCTCAGTGTCCCCCGCCGCCCGGACAAGGGCTCCTAAGTCCCCTGGGCAGGGGTGGGGGCGGGGGCGGGGACGGCGGGCTGTCAGAAGTGCCTACTGATAGCTGACACCGGCTGAGCGCTCATTCTGTGCTTCTCGCGGCGCAGAGTGCCTCGCCAAAGAGTTGATGGAAATTGGGGGAGGGTCTGGAGGGATGGAGGGAAATAAAGAAAAGTGGAAGGAAAGGAGGTGTCTGCAGGAGTTAGAGGAGAACGGGGGCACGGGAGAAGAGTAAAGAGAAGGAGAATGCGGATGTCTCGGGGGCCGAAGAAGCATGGGGATAAGGAGAAGCCGAAGGGACTATGCAGCAAGAGGACATCTAGAGCAGAGAGGCGCTCTGGGGGTTCCGAGGGCAATGGGGGATCTGTAAGACCCATGAGACGGGGCCCTGAGAGGATATGTCAGGAAATAGCGGTGAGATGGGAGCTAATGGGTCAGCGACAGAGCTGGGACGATAAAATATTAGGGATTAGGGTCTGCGGGGATTGTGGGGGCGCTGGGATTGCCAGGAATTGAGGAGACCTCCGGAGATAACGGGGGTCCGAGACCAGCAGGGGACAACGGAGGCTATTTGGGACTTCAGAAAGAGTGAGGGTCGCGGAGGGGGGGGGACCGAGTCGGGCCGCGGGTCACTCACCGGCGCCGCCGCAGCCCCTGCCTGCCGGTGGGTCAGGGCTCGGGCGTCTGCGGCCTCTTCCCTCCCCCCGCCCTCTCCCTCCCCTCTCTTGGGCCCCGCCCCCGGACGCGCCGAGAGCCAAGGCGCACGCGCGCCTAGCGCCAGTCAGCTCAGACAACCTCACAGCCCGGGATTCATTCTCATTTCCCCAACACGGCGCAAGCGCACAATTGCCCTCTAGCCGGCTCGATCAGCAGGCTGCAGCTGCGCAGCCGCAAATTTAGCACTGAACTCGTTCCACTAGCCTCCTGGTTCTACAACTACGCACGCGCGAACTCCTGTCGCGCGCAGGCGCGTCCCTGGTTCCCCGTGGGTTTTGGTACCTAGGCTTGATCCCAGCGCAGGCGTAGCAATCCTTACAGAATGGGAACTGCTGGGTCAGCGCTAGGACCGAGCGGCGCCTCTGCCTTTCTACAGTTTTCCAGCCCACACGGCCTTCTAACTACGCAAGAGACGGGAGGAAGGCCGAGCTGGAAAGGATGGGAAGCACTTCGTCTCCATGACAACTGCGTGGGTGGTGTGGGGGTGGCATTAGGGAACCTCAACGCCACCACCCTTACCAGCCCCTGCTCCCGGCACCGGCGAACTAACTACCGCCTACGAGTGGAGGCGGGGCACCCTGGGGATACTCCGCCTCCGGCGATGCAGTAACCATAGCAACCCACCAACCTCCCAATCACTTTGGGAGGCCCCCTGGCCACACATTTACGTCATGGCTTGGAGAGGGAGATCTGAGGGAGGAGATTCTTGGCTGCCCCGCAGGGAGGTTGATCTTGGCGCGGGCCCACTTTAAGGAAAGCACGGAGACGGGAGTGAATCTGGAGAACGGGTTGAATGAACTGGATGAGCGGATGAGGCAGTTAAGTCCGATTAAATTTTGTTTAGCATCCTGCAGGAGTTTTCAAGGTCATTCAGCAAAGAGGACTACAATCATCAATTCAGCAACTGTTTTATGAGTCGCTCACATAGCTTCAGGTGTAATGAACAGAAAAAGTCAAAACTCCCTACTCTTATCGAGCACATATTTAGTTGAGAGAAACTGATGATAAAAGAAAATGTATAGGTGAGAAGGAGGAAAATAAAGAAAGGAAAGGGGGTAGAGGATGGAGGTGTTTGGGCCCGGATGTCTGTGATCTTTTTTTTTATTGTTTTGTTTTTCCAAGTGATGGTGATGGAACTCAGGGCTTCACACATGCTAGACAAGGGCTTCACTACGGAGCTCCTCCCCCAACCCCTGTAATTTTAAAATAAGGTGGGTAGTAAAGGCCTCGCTGAGTAGATGACCACTGAATTGAGACATGACGATGTGGGAAAGCAAGTGCAGCCAGAGATGACACTGTGTGTGCTGTGTTCCACGAGCACTGAAGAGGCCAATGGAGCTGGTGTAAAGAGGACCAGATCGTGTGCAGCCATTATTCTGGGTAAGGTGAGAGGCATGGAGGGCTGTGAGTAGAGGAAGGTGAGCTCTGACCCAGGCATAGCTGACTTGAGGGAGCCAGGATGGAACGTGGGTGTCCAGTGAGGAGGTGCCTGCAGTGGTTCAGGGAAGACAGGGTATTGGCTGCTCCAACCAGGGTCCTGGTAGCCCTGGAGGTGGAATTGGATATGGTATGAGAGAAGGGGAGGAGACAAGGTGACTTTGGCTTGAGTGAAGGAAAGGATGGAACTTCCAGATGTGAGGATGGGCAGGGCTCCAAGATGATGAAGAGTTCAAGTTTTCTCAAACTTGAGTTGCACATTAGTTAAGTATGAATGTTAGATATTTGAGTCTGGACTTGAGGACGGACATCCAGGCTTGAGTCGTCAGTATGTGACATTTAATTCCGGAGGACTAGGTGGGTTACTAAGGAAGCAGGTGTAGATAGAGAAGAGTTCTGAAGCCTGAGGCTGCACATTCCTACGTGCAAGGTAAGGCCTAAATCAGCGAAGGTACCAAGGAGGAGCAGGACTGTGTGGTGGCCCAGAGGCCAAGTGAAGGGTGAATTTGAGGACGAGGGAAAGACTCAGGGTGCCAAATGCTGCCCAGAGGCCAAGCCCAGTGTAAACTGAGAACTGGCCACCAGAGCTAGCAAATATGGAGATTGTCAGTGATCTGTCTTTATTCATTTGTAGTGCTGGGATCAAATTCTGGTCCACACACAATCTAGAGAAGTGCTTTTCAGCTGAGCTATATCCTCAGTTCAGTTGTACAATCTTTTTTTTTTTTTTTTTTTTTTTTTGTGGGCCATACCAGAGATTGAACTCAGGAGCACTTAATCACAGAGCCATGTCCCCAGTCTATTTTGTACTTTTTTTAGAGACAAGGTCTCACTGAATTGCTTAGTACTTCACTTTTGTTAAGGCTGGTTTGAACTTGCAATCCTCCTGTCTCAGCCTCCCAAGCCACTGGGATCAGTTATATAATCTTGAAAGAGCATTTTTGCTGGGCACAGTGATGCACTCCTGTAACCATTCACTCAGGAGACTGAGGCAGGAGGATGACAAGTTTGAAGCTAGCAAGACCCTGTCTCAAAACTTAAAAAAAAAAAAAAAAAGAAGAAGACTGGGATTCAAGCTCAGAGTGGAGCACCTCTGGATTCAATTCCCAGTGCTGAAGGCGGGGGGGGGGAAGCATTTTTGGTGGTCTGGTGAGGGTGATGGCTAATTGAGTGTGTTCAGGAGAGGGTTTAGCAAAGACAGTCCTTTTTAGCATTCAAGTGGAGACATGGGTCTTATTTGGAAGAGAGCTTGGGGTCACGTGAGACTTATTTAATATGTGAAATCTGACTGGTTTCTGTAGAGGAGATTGAGGCTGCAGAGGAGAGAGGGGAGATCATTTAAGTCCATCAGACTAAGAGGTCACTCATGGGGCAGGTGCAGCTCCTTGAGTTGGTCCAGTGGGTTTGACCCAGAGCACAAGTGGAAGGGGACTAAGGGGCCTGGGTCCTGGGTCCTGCAGTGGCAGGGGAGGTGATGTAGGGCTGCTGCAGGCATGTGGAGAGCTGTAGGGTCAGGAGACGTGAATATTCTCTGTTGTGGTCTCAGTAGAGCAGGAAGCTGGGTCATGGGTGACAGGGAGATGCTGGCTTAGGGGACAAGAGATATAAACTTGGGAGTCTTCAGGGTCTCATTGGGGACGGGGAAATGTTGACAAGTAGAGCCAACCTGAGATTGCTGGTGATGAAACTGGAGTGAGGCAGGCCCTGGGGTGTGTTTCTCTGGTCCTGCTTTTGTGAGCAGTGGCCAGCTGGTTTTAGGTGAGGTCCCGCCATGTGTCATGAGATCAGGGTCCCCACAGGGCATTGTGGGCAATGTTTTAAAGAAGGTTGAACATGAGCTGTAAGCAGGGTTGAGCAGGGAAGGACAGGGGCTGAGTGTCAGGAGAGAGCCAGAGGAGTGGGCAGTCAGGGGACATCTGGGGCAGGGGTGAGGAGGGACCTGGGGACAGGGAAGGGAGAGACTAGATCAGGGCAGACAGTGGCATGGTTGGGAATGAACTGGAGAAACTGTTTGAGAGGCAGGATTCAGAGCACTGGGAGGGGAGGGGAAGGGAAGTATAGGGGACACCCAGGTCCCTAGCCCAAGAACCAGATAAAGGTGTGGTTTCACCTAGGATGTGGTGGTTGTGGGCTGCTCACTGAGTGTAATGGCTGTTGCTGCTTGTGTCCCAACCCCCAGCCCTTCAGTATGTGACCTTCTCTGAAAATAGGTCATTGGAGATGTCCTTAGTTAAGGTGAGGTCATGCTGCAGTAGGGTGGGCCCTTGATCCCAAATGATGAGTGTCCTTGTAGGAAGAGGACAGAGGTGCTCAGGGGCAGAGGGCTGAGAGGCAGAGGCGGGAGCAGTGCAGCCTCAAGCCAGGGAAGGGCCAGGGCTCTTGGGAGCTGGAGGCCTCCAGCAAGGCCCACATCCTGACCTCAGGTGCCCCGCCTCCGGGACCCAGGTGTCCATTTGTTTTGTTGGTTTCTTCTTTCTTCCACTGGAAATTGACCCCAAGGGCACTCCACTGCTGAGCTACATCTCCAGTCCTTTTTCTTTTTTCTTTTAAGACAGGGTCTCACTAAGTTGCTGAGGGTCTCCCAAAGTTGCTGAGCTGGCCTTGAACTGTAGTCTCTGGGATGATGGATGCGCCACTGTGCCTGGCCATTTCCTTTGTTTGGAACCACTGGGCTTGTGGCACTTTGTGACAGCAGCCCTAGGAGACGAATTGCTGGGCTGCAGGCTCCCTGGGAGTGTGGGGGGAGAGGCTAGGGCCTTGGTTCCTCAGCTCCCTGAATGTCCCCAGTTCTAGTTCTGACATTTAATTAATTGTTGAATAAATGACTCAATTCATTACCAAAAAATTTGCTCATCGTGATTTGTCTGTTTCCAACCCTGAGCCTCTCCAGGGTGTCCATCACCTCCATCACCATTTCACCTTGGATGCCCCCAGGTACTATGTATCCTCCATTCCCCAGCTGACTCAGCATCTGCCCTTTCTCACTTTTGCAGATCTACCCACCCATCCTGAGTCCTGAGTATTTTCCTGAGCACTGAGCATGAGTAGTTCTCCCAAGTACTGAGGACACCATCCATTGCTTTCCATAACCACTGCCCACACCTTGTCAGGGATCAGTCCCTTTAAACTGTCACTCAGTTGAGAGACCATTGGCCTCTGTCTGATGCACCCTAGATATAAATCAGAAAGGGGTGCCCTTCTTCCAGTGGGCAGAGAAGGAACAGCAGGACCCCTGCTGGGTGCTCTTGTGTAGGACTCCCCCTGCCTGCCATGCCGGCACCCCATCTCTGAACTGGGGCTTCTTTTATTTTCCCCCACTGTTTGGTTCCACCTGGGAGTCAGGCTCCTGGGGGCAGAGCTGTGTATTCAGAGGAGCTGTGAGTGGAGGACTTAGCTGGGGTCTTTGGTTCTCCCTGTAACCAGTGTCTGGATGAAGAATCCAAAGAGTCCACGGGTGGATTTGAGCGTCTCGAGAATGAACACTAAAGGCCAGGTTCTCCCCAGGGTCGGTGACATCCTGAACTGTCTGCTCGCCCCACCCCGTCCTCCACTCTGATCTTCTGTCCTAGCCAGCTTCCTGCACATTCTGCAAACACACCAGGTTCCCAGTGCCACCTCAGGACCTTTGAACTTGCTCTCCCTCTGCCAGGAATGCCCTCCTCCAGATACTCTGTTGGTCCTGCCTTTCATTTGGACTCTGTTCAGATGTGACCCACTTGACCACCAGCCTCTTCCACTCTCCCTCTGCTACCTGACCTTGTTGTCCTTCACTGGGCTTCTCACCCTCTAAACATTACTTTAGCACCCTCCACTAGAATGTCAGCTCCACGAGGGCAGGGACCTTGTCTGTTTTGATCCCACTGTTTCCCCAGCACCCAGAACAGTGGCACCTAAGAGATACTCAATAAAAAATTGTGCAACAATGGAATAAAAACCCCGTGATAATACACGCAGCATTTTGTGCTGGTGTGTGTGTTTCCTGGGAGGGAACCATATTTTCCAATACTTCTCCAGGGAGGCCTGGGAGCCCCAAATTTAAGAACTACCCAAAAGTCAAGTCTTGCAGGGTGGGATGGGAACCCCCAGAGGGAATCTGGGGTCAAGGAGCAGGCTGGGGAGGAACCTGGGAACCCGGACACATGGGGACAGGGCTGGAGAGGAGCCCTGCATCCCTTCCCACCCCACCTGCTGCTTACTGGGATTTGGGGCAAATACAGCTCCTGGGCACCCTCCCCCATATCCAAGGGCAGGGCCAGGAGACAAGGCAGAAACACAAGGACTTCAAGGACAAGTCAAAACGATCTTTATTCACCAGAGCTCAATGCCCAGGCCCTCCATTCTGAGCCAAAAAGCAACCAACTTGTTGTGCTCCATTTGTGTAAAATAAATAAATAAATAAATAAATAAATAAATAAGCAAGCAATCAACCAACCAACTTAAAATCTGACCAGGGCTCTCTCTTTTGCCCATAAATAAATAAACAAACAAACAAACAAACAAAATCTGAGCAGGGCTCACTCTTTTTCCCTCAAATAGATAAATAGATATATAGATAGATAAATAGATAAATAAAGCCACCAACTTAAAATCTGACCAGGGCTCTCGTTTGCCCTTAAAACAAAATCTAGGCAGTTGCCATTCCCATCCATCCAGGCAGATCTCTTTCCCGTGGGAGATTCACAAATTTAACTGTTGGAGGATGAAAAAGTCACCTCTCATGATTTGGGGGTGGGGGAGGTGGCAGGGAGATGCATCTCACTGCTGGAAGAACGAAGAACAACAAGGGGGCCAGAGAGTGTAGCTCACCACAAGGCCACACTCCAGGTAGCCTGGGAAGACACAGCGTCCCTCCAGTGTGGTCCCGTCCCCTGCCTCGGCTCCTGGTGTGGGGCGATGAAGGCAGGGGGGAATGAACAGCGTGGTCCCTGCTGCCTCCGTGGGTCTGCAGGTGCTGAAGGACCAGGGAAGGTGGGTGTGGAGCCAGCGCCCATTCTCAAGTTCTCGGTGGGAGCCTCGGGCCAGCTTGTCACCCACTCCAAATTCTGAGGCCAGCTTGGAGAAGCACACGGGGTCCTGTGGGGCCAGGGATCCGGGGTTCCCCCAGGCCTGGGGCTGAGAAGCCAAAGGAGCAGGGCTAGTGCTACCAGCAGGCCCCAGAAGGACAGAAGTTCTGTGACCTGTGGCCCAGAGACAGCCATGGGGGCGGGAGTGCTCAGCGCAGGGCTCCTGCGCACCAGAAGCCCTGGGACGCCCGGCCTGGCTGCCAGCAGCCTCCGTTATTTGGGGATCCAGCAGGGATGGAGTGCGGGGTCCAGGGATCCCAGGGCTGTGGGAGTGGGAGGGAGGGTGGAGGGACTGGGTGGGACTGATCCGGAGGGGTGCGGGGTGCGGGCGGTGGGCACCTCATGGTCCTCAGCGCTTGACCTTGCGGCCGGCTGAGTTGCGTCCACTGCGGCGGTAGAGGGACTGCTGGTTGCCATTGAGAGGGCAATACTTGAGAGTGTGGGCCTGGCCCCCGGTGGCGCCACACAGTGGACACACGTAGTGCCTCAGGATGGGACACAGCACCACGCCCTCGGCTGTCTTCAGCTGGTGTGAGGAGTAGACGTGGCGGGACTCCCCGTTGTGCTTGCAGAAGTTGCAGAGGGCAGTCCCCAGCCCCTGATCCTGCCCCAGCTGGGGGCCAGGTCCCTGCTCCTCAAGCTCCTCTGCCTCCAGCCTCTGGCTCCTGCTCTGGGTCAGAGTCAGCACCACCTGGTTCAGGTTGAGGTAGTCCTTCCACATGTCAAAGGGTGGCAGCTCCATGGCAGGGGCCGGCTGGAGGGGGGCTGGGCCTGAGGACCTGTGGGCAGGAGCAGCAGTGTTTTGTGGAGCAAAGGAGCTGCACCCCCTTTTATACTGTCCAGAGCCCCTTCTAAGCAAAGGTGGAGCTTAGTATTTAAAGGGCCCACTCCTGCCTATGACCCCCATTTGACTCTGGTCTCCCAAGGAGGTCCAGAAGGAGGTCATTTCCAGGTCCTGCTGCCTCCAAGGTGCTGTGAGTCCTCTGCAAAGGCCCTTCCACTCCCTGGGCCTCAGTTTCCCTGTCTGCTCAATTAGGATATATGGTTTTAAATGCCCTCGCCATCCTCCTTTCTCCAAGGCTGGAGGGTGCTCCCTCTGAATACTCCAGAGCCATTGCTATTCTTTATAACTGTCCCTTACTGTGAGCCAGACACTGGGCGGCACAGTCACCTGCATGATCTGACTTAGTCCTCACAATATTTCCATGAGGGCCACAGTCATGATCTTGTTTTATGGATGCTGACTGAGGCTCTGAAAGGGAATCTCATTGGCCCATGGTCACACAGCATGCAATTGGCAGGAGTGGGCCTGGGGAACTCCAAAGCAAGTCCTTCTTAAACCTTTTTATCAATCCTAAAGTGGTAGTTACTTTCCCCTCTTGCTATGCTGGGAATAAAACCCAGGGCCTTGAGCATGCTAGGCACGTACTAGACCACTGAGTTACATTCTCAACTACTTTTGGGTGTGTGTGCGTGTGCTTGTGAATGTGTGTGCTCTAGGGATTGAACATAGGGCCTTGCCCATGCTAAGCATGCACTTTACCACTGAGCCACACCTCCAAACCCAGAAGGAGACACTTAGTCAAGGAATATTTATTGGGCACATGCTACAGTGCTCAGTGCACATGATCTCTTTGAATGTCAAGGAGGTGACAACGATTATTTACATTTTATAAAGGAGAAAAAGAGACTGTGAGGTTAAAGAATGTACTTAAGGTCACACAGTAGGGAAGAGGCAGAGTTGGGATTGACACCTATGTCTTACCTCCAGAGACACTGGGAATTGATGTTAGAAGGGGCAGATGACCCTGGCCGCGAGTTGAGCACAATTTTCCCATAGTTTGGAGAGGGGACAGAGAGCATCGTCAATAAGTGCTCAGGAAGCAGGCCCAGGTGCAACCCTGGCTACTCCCTGCAGCTCTGAACAGCTGGTTACTTAACCCTGCCCAGCCTCAGTTTCCTCTTGTGTTGTTCCAAGATGATGTCAGCACCTGCCCCAGAGCACGGGACTGCTGTTGTGATCACTAAGTCCTAGCACAGAGCCTGGCCTGGGCCAGGTGCTCATGAAATGCATTGATGATGACTCAGACACAATTAATGCAATAAGCCTAGGGACTCCCTTGCTGAAGGTCTCCTTGGGGCCAGTCCCATGCCCGGGGCTCTCATTGAACACCCCTTCCCCAGACCCTGGGAAGGAGGGTCTATTAAAAGTCCCATTGCACAGAGAGCTTGTCCCAAGTCATACATGGTCAGTAAGTGATAGGGTGCAGCCAGAGCTGTCTGTCCCCAAACCCAGGCATCCTCCTGTCCCCTGGGTGCCTGCTGTGAGCCAAATGTAAGTGATCAGGGACAGCAGCAGAGCTTGGAGTGTCCTGCCTCATACAGGCAGAGACTGAGCTAGGACACCAGAAGTGGGGAGGTGGTATCCCAGTGACACATTTGGACGGATGTCCTTGAAGGAAGAGAGGGTGGTCTGCATTGTGAAGAACCAAGGGGACCAGGACAGGCATGGGAACCCTGTGTCAAGTGCTTTGTTTAGGGACACAGCAGTGACCTTTTCGGTGACATTTTTAACTCAGGATTGAGCTGCCTGGTGCCTAGGGCCTGGACCCTGTGACCCAGTGACCATTACTGAAGCTGTGCTGGGAAGACTGATGGAAGGTGGGGGGCAGGTTTGAGGTCCCGACTCCCCTGAACAAGGGCACAGACTGGAGAATCCACGATTCCGGGGCCCTCCCCGTGGGTTTCCTCCCCCACCCCCCCTTTCTCTTCCATTTCTTCCCCCCTGATTGTTTACTTCCAGACTCTGTTCTGGGGGTCCTCTGCCCTGCCTCCCTCTCCGATGTTTTTCTGGGGGAGTTAATTGGACCAGCCTCTCCACAGTGCTCTTTCTGCTGGGCCCGCAGCTCTGGGAACCCAGAGGGTCCTGGCCAGAAACTCAAGCCAGGTGTTTACTGCTGACTGCGCCCGCCCCCGTCCAGACGTCGCCCACTGCCGGCCGCCCACGCTGTCTGTTTACTTGAGTTTGCTCTCTGCCTGACGCCAGCTGAAAATAGCCCCTAGGGTTCAGAGAGGCGTGGGAGGGGCTGAGGTTAGAAATCCTAAAAGGAGGGGGAGACTTGCAGAGACCCAGACATGGAGATGAAGACCCCAAAGGTGATCATGATCGTTATTGTCCTTGTCCCTGTGGCTGGCCTGTGCAGTCTCTGTGACAATCTTGTAGTCCTGAAACAGTCCCATTGTACAGAGAAAAATGAGGCCAAGAGAGGACATTCCATATTGATGTTGATGGCAGTCACCGGTTTCTTTCTTTCCTTCTTTTGGTATTGGGGATTGAACTCAGGGACACTCCAGCAGTGAGTCCCATCCCCAGCCCTGCTTGTATTTTATTTAGAGACAGGGTCTCACTGTTGCTTAGGCCTCACTGAGTATCTGAGGCTGGCTTTGAACTCGTGATTCTCCTGCTTCAGCCTCCTGAGTCACTGGGATTACAGGTGTGTGCCCGGATGCTGGGCTCCTCCATCATCTTATCCCAGGGCTGTAGAGAGAGGAGGGACACTTTCACACAGTGAATCTGGAGACCTGTGGCTGCAGAAGGGAGAAAACAAGAGTAAGGTGTTATACGAGGTGGGGACCGTGGGTGGCCGCTGCAGTCATGGGGCTGGGTTCCCTCCTGGGTTTGCCGCCTCCAGTGTGTGACTTTGGGCAAGTGATGCCAGCCCAGTGGTCTGTTTCCCCCATTTCACAAAAAGGAAGATAATTGTAGATCCCCTGTTAGGAGACCGCCCAAGGATGACACCCAACACGGGTGAAGACACTAGAATAGGTACACAGTGAGCGCTCACTTATTTTATTGTTGAATACTGGAGATTGAATCCAAGGGCACTTGACCACTAAGCTACATCCCAGTCTTTTTTATTATTTTTATTATTTCAGTTTTGAAACAGGGATGGGCACCTGCACTGTAATCCCAGCGGCTCCGCTCCAGAGGCCAAGGCAGGAGAATCGGAAGTTCAAAGCCAGCCTCAGCATCAGTGAGGTGCTAAAGCAACCTAGTGAGACCCTGTCTCTAAATAAAATACAAAATAAGGCTGGGGATGTGGCTCCTGAGTTTGATCCTCTGGTACAAAAAAAAAAAAAAAAAGAATTTATTTTTTTTTTTTTTTAAACAGGGTCTCTCTAAATTTACCACCACGCTGGCCTTGAACTTGTGATTCCTTTTCCTCATCCTCCTGAGTCCCTGGGATTACAGGATTGTGCCACCTGGCTTGGTTGTTATTTTTAATTGTATTCTGCCCTAACGGTTTATTGAAGAACTCTAAGTGGAAAGATGGAGATCGTTGGGGCACAGAGAGATGGAAAAATATTTGCTCATTCAACAATGTTTTTAAATATTTATTTTTTAGTTTTAGGTGGACACAACATCTTTATTTCAACCCCAGCCCTCAACAAATATTTACTGAATGCCTGATTGTGTCTAGCATTTTAGAGGTGCTGAAGATACACCCAGGAACATAACAGGTAAAAATCCCTGCCCCCCCAGAATTAAGTTAAATAGCAAATAATATAGACAGATGAACAATAGTATGTCAGACTGAGCAATGGAGGGAAAGTAAAGGGGAATAGGATGTAGAGTGGACAGGGAGGGCTCTTGGAAGAGGCGACATTGGGGGAGAATCTTAAAGGATGTGAGAGAGAAGCCTTGCAGAGGCCCTGGGGTCAGCATGTGGCTAATGTCTTCAGGGGTCACCAAGGGGACAAGTGTGGTTTGGACGGATTGAGAAGGGAGTCGGGAGAGGTTATAGAGGGAGAAAATTATTCCCCCCTCCATATGCCTCCTCCATCCCAGTCCTGAGCACTCTAGGCTATCACTGTCTGGGGACCAGTTTGTCTTCCCCCGTAAGTGCCCCTTGAGGACAGAGCCAGTAGTACCTTGGTCATGGCTGTGTCCCCAGAACTGCCCTGCACAGGGCTGGGCACTCAGAGAAACCCTCTTTGGAAAATTGAATGAGACCAAAACTGTGGCAGAAGTGGGGGTGGGTGGGGGTGAGGACTAACCACTGCAGCCTGGGCTCCGAGTCTTCCTCCAAGGCAGCTCCTTCCTCTGAGGAAGCCTTATTTTGAGCTACTTTGTGCTTCATTGCAACCACCCAGAGTCCTAGACAGCAAAATTAAGTAGACAAGGGTGGAAATGGGGACACTGGGAGGAGGAGACATATTAGGTGGAGACCGCAATCAGCTTCTCCTGATTCTGGTGATTTACTTAAAAGTGATGTACTTAAAAATTTTTTTTTGGATGTTGATGGACCTTTATTTTATTCATTTATTTATATGCAGGATCTTCAGATCAAACCCAGTGCCTCACACATGCCAGGCAAGTGCTCTACCACTGAGCCACAACCCCAGACCGTACTTTTTTTTTTGGCTGGGGGCACTGTGGATGGAGCCTAGGACTTGCCCATGGCCTTCTGCCCCTGAACTACACCCCAGACTTTGCTTTATTTCTTAAAGTATCCAAATCTACTGTTTTTTGTCAGTTGTACTGTTATTTGTTTTTGTGGTGCTGGGGTTTCATGCAGGCTCCTGCTAGCTGAGCTATTGTTTATTCAAGGACTAACTTCAAAAATTAGAGTGTGAAAAGGAGAAAAAAAATAGTACTTTTAACTGGCAGGCACCACATTCACCAAGCAGTCAAGGTGATGTGCTCACTGACATCGATGCTGTCTGTGTAGCTCCACAGGCTAGATGGAAATGATACTTTGGCTTTTTCATGTTTCTTTTCAATCCATAATTGCAGTCTCCTTGAGAAATTATCAGACAAACTCAAATTGGGGGATATTCTACAAAAGACATTCTGTGCCAGGCACAGTGGTGTATGCATGTAATCCCAGCAACTCAGGAGGCTGAGGCAGGAGGATCTCAAGTTCCAAGCCAGGCTCAGCAATTTAGCGAGGCCCTAAGCAAACTTTGTCACTAAATGAAAAACATAAAAGGGCTGGGGATATGGCTCAGTGGTTAAGTGCCCCTGGGTTCACTCCCAGGTACCACAACAACAACAGCAACAACAACCATTCTAACAGTGTACTCTTCAAAAGTGTCAAGGTCATGAAAAACAAGGAAAGACCAAGACACTGTTACAAGTTGGAGGAGTCAGAGGAGAGATGAAAACTAAATGAAATGCGTATCCTGGATTCTACAGAAAAAGGAAATTATTGGAAAAACTGTCAAAGATCTGAATAAACTTTGTACTTTCACCTCAGACGTTAATTTCAGAGTTTTGATAAACCTAGCATGGTTGGATGACATGTTAAATTAGAAGAAGCATGAGCTGGGGTTTGAGCTCAGGGCTAGAGAACTTGCCTAGCACATGTGAGGCACTGGTTCCATCCTCAGCACCACAGAGAAATAAATAAAACTAAGGTATTGTGTCCATCTACAACTAAAAATATTTTTAAAAATTAGAAGGAGCGGAGTGAGGATATGTGGGAACTCTGCAGAATTTTAGAAAAACCTTATGTCAACCTGAAATTATTTCAAAATAAAAAGTTTTAAGAAAAGAAAATCTCAGTCATTCATACCCAGAGATGTATCCAGTGAACTATCTTATTTAAAAATTCCACAACATTCCTTGTCTTTTACCTAAAGTATTTATCCATTTATATTTTATGTAATTACTGATAAACTTGAGGTTAAATAACACTGTTTTGTTTTATACCTTTATTTGTTCTTCCTGGTATATGTTTCTTTTCTTTTCTTTCTTTTATGGTACTGGGAATTGAATCCAGGGGTGTTTACCCACTAAGTCACATTCTCAGCCCTTTTTTATATTTTATTTTGAGACAGGGTCTTGCTAAGTTCTTAGGGCCTCACTATGTTGTTGAGACTGGGCTTAACTTTGGATCCTCCTGTCTCCGCCTCCTGAGCTGCTAGGATTATAGGTGTGTGCCACCACACTTGGCCTGGTATATGTTTCTTTCTTTCCTTATTCTTTCTTTTTTTTTTTTTTTTTTTTTGGTACTGGGGATGGAACGCAGGGCCTTATGTGTGCTAGGCAGGTGCTGTACCTCTGAGCTACATCCACAGCCCTTTTGTCTCTTTTTATTTGTTTCTTTCTTTCTTTCTTTATTTTTAAAAGCACTAAATCCCACAAGCACCACCAGGTTAAAAGTTATAAATGTTTCTGTTCTTTCAGGGGTTTGAGGAATTACAAATGTGTAGTTTTCCTGCAGAAGTCTATATTTTAAAACTTTACCCATTCCTGGGTAATAAAAAGATCTTAGAACACCTTAAACTCATTTAATTTCTTTTCAACTCATATGTTACTGTGGTCTGGAATTTTAAGTCTGTTTTCTTCTATGTTATTTCCCCACTACATTACTGTTTTTTAATTCGTTGATTTTTAAGATGGGGTTTTGCTCTATTGCTCAGGCTGGCTTCAAATTCCTGGGCTTGATAGGCACAATGATGCATACTTGTAATTCCAGTGATTTGAGAGGCTGAGACAGGAGGATCATAAATTGGTGGCCACCCTCAGCAACTTAGTCTCAAAAAAATAAAAAGGACTGGGATATAGGTCAGTGCTGAAGCACCCCTGGGTGGTTTGATTACCAGTATCAAAACAAAAACAAAAAAGAAAGGAAGGAAGGAAAAAACAGCCTCCTGGGCTTGAGCAATCCTCCTGCCTCAGCCTCCAGAGTCGTTGGGACTACAGTTAAACACTACCAAGCCCAGCTAATGTTACTATTGTAAGTGAAAAATGTTCTCTTATAGTTCATGCGTGTATGGACCCTTTTCTTCATTCTTTCTTCTTTCTGGTACCTTCTATTTTGGTATCTTGTCTTCTGCCCACATATATCCTTTATAATTTTCCATAATGAAGATCTGATGGTTAGAAACTCTGTTTTGTGGTCTGAAAATATTTTACTTGTGTGAAGCTAATTGAAATTTTATTACATTCAATGAAATATGAAAACATATGTTGTAGGCTGAATTGTGTCCCCTAATCCCAAAATCCATATGTTGAGTCCCTAATATCCAGTACCTAGGAATGTGGACAGATTTGGCGATAGGGCCGTTAAAAGAGGTAATTTAAAGTAAGTTGGTTAGGGTGAGCCCTAATCCAGTCCAACCAGTGTCCTTATAAGACTCATAAATTACAAGGGAACACAGACTCTGCGCAGAGGAAAGAGCAGGTGAGGGGACAGTGAGAAGGCAGCTGTCTGCAAGCTAAGGAGAAAGGCCACAGAAGAAATGGAACCTTCTGTCAGCTTGAGCTTGGATTTTTTGACTTAAAAATATCTGTTGTTGGGGCTGGGGATGTGGCTCAAGCGGTAGCGCGCTCGCCTGGCATGCGTGCGGCCCGGGTTCGATCCTCAGCACCACATACAAACAAAGATGTGTCCGCCAAGTACTAAAAAATAAATATTAAAATTCTCTCTCTCTCAAAAAAAAATCTGTTGTTTAAGTCATCCAGTCTGTGGTATTTTGTGATGGCAACTCTAGCAAACTAACACCAGGTACATTCTTAAAAGTTATTTTTGCAGAGTTTAAAAGTCTACATTAGAAGTTCCATAGGGCTGGGGATGTAACTCAGTGTAGAGTACTTGTCTAGCCTGTGCATGGCCCTAAATTCAATCTCTAGTACTATTAAAAAAAATCTGGGTGCAGTGGTGCCTACCTGAAATCCCAGCAACTTGGGAAGCTGAGGCAGGAGGATCACAAGTTTGATTTCAGACTCAGCAACTCATTGAGCCCCTAAGCAACTTAAGAAGACCTTGTCTCCAGATAAAAAATAAAAAGGAATGAGAGAGCCAAGCACAGTGGAGCACGCCTGTAATCCCAACAGCTCTGGAGGCTGAGGTAGAAGGATAGCGAGTTCAAAGCCAGCCTCATCAAAAGCGAGGCGCTAAGCAACTCAGTGAGACCCTGTCTCTAAGTAAAATACAAAATAGGGGCTGGGGCTAGGGCTCAGGGGTCGAGTGCCTCTGAGTTCATTCTCCAGTACTAGGAAAAAAAAAAAAAAAGTAGTTCTCTTTTGCCAGGTGTGATGGTGAACCCCTGAAATCCCAGCTACTAGGGAGACCGAGGTAGGAGGATAGAAAGTTGGAGACCATTATGGACAACTTAGCAAGATCCTGTCTCAAAATAAAATAAAAATGACTGAGGATGTGGCTCAGTGGTAGAGTGCTTACCTAGCATGAAAGCTAGGTCATGGGGTCTCTCTCCAGTAGCTCCCCCACCCAGAACAAGTTCTGTTCTTCAGCACATTGAAAGTTTCATTTCATATCCTTGTGACTTTTTTTTTTTTTTTTTTTTAACTGAGAATTAAACCCAGGGGCTTAACCACTGAGTCACATCCTCAGCCCTTTTTATATATTTTATTTTGAGATAGGGTTTCACTAAATTGCTGAGTTTTCAATTTCAGTGATTATTTATTCGTTTCTAGAAGTTCTGTTTGGTTCTTTTTAAAGATGGATGTCAGGCAGGGGCGTAGCTTAGTGCTGGAGCTCAGCCTGTGTGAGGCCCTGGCTTCCATCCCTAGCATGGCGAAAACCACCCCATCCCAGGTCACTCTTTCTAGTTTCCTATTCCCAGCAGCTGTGTTCCTGGTGTCTGCCCTTCAACCTGGGGTCCCTGACAGTGCTGAAATCGGTGTCGGATCTTTCCAGCATCCAAGAGTCTGAAAACACCTGTTCTGTTTTTCTGGTTCTCGGTGGTGTTATATTTCCTTGTGGCCTGATTCTCTTGGCTGAGTGACAGGTGACCTTTACGTTTAACTGTGGGTTTTCCCGGAGGCTTGAGGCGGATCTGCCACCTCCAGAGGCTGTGTTGGCTTTGGCCAGGCTCCCTGTCACACTTCCGGTTAGAACCTCCTCAAACCTGGTTCTGGCTTGATGGCTCTTGACTCACCCACGTATCTGTTCCAGTGTTGTCCATGTGTCCCTGGGTCATTCTGAGGCCATCACTTGTTGGGGACTTCGCCCTCCCCCTTCCTTCTCCTATTCTGCTCAGTGTTGAGGCTGCTGCCCCTGGAGTTGGGGACAGGGGCACAATTTGCCCTTGCTTAGGGGAAAGCACTTTGGGGTCCCAGTGTGGTGTGGAGCGTCTTTCTTTCCATGTGCTGTCCTGGCCAGGCCCTGGACCTTAACTGTAGTACTTAAACTAAACCATGCTCTCCAGCAAGCACTTCCTACAAAACGATAGGATCATGCACTGGTGTGGACTGACTTATGTCCCTACTGAACTTCTCCATGTGCTGACGCCAGGGACTCCAAGGTCATGGTGTTTGGAGCTGGAGCTTTAGGGGTGCAATCAGGGTTAAAGGAGGCTGCAGGGGTGGGCCCTATCCTGATGAGATGAGTGTCCTTTTAACAGGGAGAGACACCAGAGGGCTCTTTCTCCCTGTCCATAGGTCCCCAACAGGGCAGAATCTAGGCCCCACAAGGACCAGAAGGGCCCTCTGCAAACCAGGAGAAGACTTCACCAGATACCAATTGGTTAGAATCTTGAACTTAGACTTTTAGTCTCCACGATGATGAGAAAAAAGAATTTTTTTTTATTACATAAGCAACCCGATCCACGGTTTTTTTGTGATGGCAGCACAAACAGACTCAGACACGGAAGTAGAGGAAAAAAATAAAGTGGTGAACCCTCACGTCCAGATCACTCAGTCCCACTGTTATCAACTAATCTTATTTTCTCTCTGCCCCCATCTCTTCTGCCTCCTCTGCCAGGCTATTTAAACAGACCCAGCCATAAGGTCATTTCGACCATAAATACACATGGTCGCAGACCTAGCGGTGCTTTGTCTCACCATCTTTTTGACTTTAGGAGGTGCAAAGGCCTTACATATTCAGAAGACTCTGTACTCAAATTGTATCTTTTCCTAGGCTAGAGATCTATGCAGGACACTCCTGCCATGCTGGGCAGCAGCAGAGAGCTGCTGTCCCACTTAGACTTGGACGCCAAGGGGCAGCAACCCCCTCTTTACAGTGCAGTGTTGCTAAACTATGATGTGCCAGAGGCTATGTGTATTAAGTGCATTTTTGACTTAAGGTGGTTTCAATTTACAATGGGGTTCATTGGGATGTAAATGCATTGTAAATTTAGAACCATTTGTACTTCATTATGTAACTTGAAAAGAATAAGATTATATAGCCTAGCACAGCTGCATGCCTATAATCCCAGCAACTCTGGAGGCTGAGGCAGGAGGATAGCAAGTTTGAGGCCAGCCTTGGCAATTTAAGGAGACCTGTCTCAAAATCAAAGGGACTGGCAATGTAGCTGTTGGGCGCCCCTGAGTTCAATCCCCAGTACTGCTAGGGAAAAAAAATGCTGTGTTCTGACTGCTTGCTTTTTCATTGGCTTTATTCCATTTCTCTCCCTCTTCTCTGGCCTACCTATTCACTCAAACACAGCAATAATGAAATTAAGCCCATTAATTTCAGTGGCCTACAGTGACTTCTTACGTTTTCAAATGAAAGGAAGAATCACACATCTCTCACTTTAATCAAAAGCTAGAAAGTATTAAATTTAATGAGGAAGACATGTTCAAAGCCAAGAACAGGCTGAGAGCCCAGCTTCATGCATCAAACAACTAAGGTGTGAATGCAAAGAAAGGAATTCAAAGGACTGCTCCAAGCCAGGTGTGGTGGTGCACACCTGTAATCCCAGTGACTTGGGGGAGGCTCAGGCAGGGGGATTGTAAGTTTGAGGTTAGCCTCAGCAACTTAATGAAATTCCTTTTGTGGGGAGGGGTACTGTGGATTGAACTCAGGGTCACTTAACCACTGAGCCACATCCCCAGCTCTATTTTCTTTCTTTCTTTTTTAATATTTATTTTTTAGTTGTACACAATACCTTTATTTTGATTATTTATTTTTACGTGGTGCTGAGGATCGAACCCAGGACCTTGCACGTGCTAGGTGAGTGCTCTACCACTGAGCCACAATCCCAGCCACCCCAGCCCTATTTTCTATTTTATTTAGAGACAGGATTTCACTGAGTTGCTTAGGGCCTCATTTTTGGCTGGGCTAGTTTTGAACTCAAGATCCTTCTGTCTCAGCCTCCCAAGCTGCTGAGATTACAGGTGTGTGCCACTGCACCCGGCCCCAGCCCTATTCTGTATAAAAAATAAAAAGGACTGGTGGTAGAGAAACTTTAGGTTCAATTGCAAGTACAACATATACAAGGATAATTTCAACTTCATAAAAATAATATAATATTTTACCTAAACATTAATCATAATTTAAAAATTTTTTTAGCTGTAGATGGACACAATACCTTTATTTTATTTGTTTTTATTTTTATGTGGTGCCGGGGATCGAACCCAGTGGCTCACATGTGCTAGGCAAGTGCTCTACCATTGAGCCACAACCCCAGCCCTAATCATAATTCTTTATATTATCAAATATTTAAATGTCAATGGTTCAAATTTCTTCAGTTGTTTCATAATCTCCATGGCATCAATGAATTTTTTTCATGAATACACTATCAGGTATGTTTGTTTACAAGTGTAAATGAATTTTTCCTTAACTGATATTTTATGTACGCTATACATCTGCAACCTCTCCACATTTGTAAATTAAAAAGGACCAGTTGAAAGTAAATGGAAGCCACATTCTAATATTTTCTTCTGATTTTCTGCCAGGTAATCACTCATAGCCCTACCAGGAGGTGGTATATTTTTTGCAGAGGGGAGTCCTCTAATTAGAATTTTCTTCAAGGGCTGGGGATGTGGCTCAAGTGGTAGCGCGCTCGTCTGGCATGCGTGCAGCCTGGGTTCGATCCTCAGAACCACATACCAACAAAGATGTTGTGTCTGCCGATAACTAAAAAATAAATAAATAAATATTTAAAAAAAAAGATTGCTTTTTATAAAAAAAAAAAAAAAAAAAGAATTTTCTTCAAAAGTTATGGATCTGTTTCCTAGAAGCATTCATGTCCTCTGTCTTAGTTCGGTTTTGCTGCTATAACAAAATACCAGACAGTGGGTCGTTTGTAAACAAGAAAATTTATTTTCACAGTTCTGGAAGCTGGGAAGTCCAAGATGAAGGCCTTGGCAAGCTCAGTGTCTGGTGAGGGTCCAGTCTTTGCTTCCAAGGTGGCACCTTGAAATGCTGTATCCTCACACTGGAGAAGGCAGAAGCAACCAGGAGGAACCCTCTCCATTAAGCCCTCTTCTAAGGGTCCTGATCCCATCCATGAGAGTACCCCTTGTGGCCTAGTCACCTCCTGAGGTCCTACCTCTTCATACTGTTGTTTGGGAATGAAGTTTCAACATGAATTTTGGAGAGGCATGAACACCCACACCATGGCCAAATATCCAAGTTTTGTTGGTTGGTTGGTGCTGGGGATTGAACCCAAGGCTTTATTGATGCTGCAAAAGATTTTTGTGAATGACTTCAGGGGATCCTGAACTGCCTTATTTAGTCTGTGCTCCCCAGGTGAGATGCCCTTCATGGAGCGTGACCAATATTCTTGAGGCATGGGCTTATTTGAGAATCTGATGAAAGCTGTGTCCTCATGCCCAGAAAAATACAACACCCTCATACCATTTGGCACATTGATGGCTGGCAGCACAACCCCAGCCATGTTCAGAGAGCGAGCAGCCTGATTCCTTTTCTTCCCTCCTCCAATCTTTTAGTTTCAAAAAATTTAAGACTTACAGAAAAATGATAATCTAGCACACAGAAGCTACCTTTGCCACATTTGCTCTCTCTCACATGTATATATATCCAGCTATAGTAGATAGATAACTATGTAAATAATGCAATATTTATGCATAATCATGTATCTATATATCCCGTAGATATTGTTTGGTTGAAGGGATGGAAAGTTCCAGACTCCAGGATAAACATTTCAGCGTGCACCCCATCTCCTTACAAGAGGAACATTCTCTTGCATAGCTGTACTATGATGATGCACTTCAGGGAATTTAACATCAATAGAGTAGTGTTACCAAATATGCAGCTCAACACCAAATTTTCCACTATTGTCTTTTTTTTTTTGGTGCTAGGTATTAAACCCAGGGACCCAACTACAATCATTTTTTTGTGGCAATGTTTTGTTTTTTTCTAAATCCAGTATCTGATTCAAGTTTAGTTATAGTGTCTCTTTAGTCTCTTTTAAACTAGAGCAGTTCCCTGATTTTTGTTCTTGCATTTTATATATATATATATATATATATATATATATATATATATTGCACTGAACTGAAGGGTGCTTAACCACCGAGCCACATCCCCAGCCCCCCCCTTTTTAATATTTATTTTTTAGTTGTAGTTGCACACAATACCTTTATTTATATGTGGTGCTGAGGATCAAACCCAGGGCCTCGCACATGCTAGGCGAGCGCTCTGCCACTGAGCCACAACCCCAGCCCCGATCCCCAGCCCTTTTTATTTTTTATTTTGAAACAGGTTCTCACTAAGGGCCTTACTTAGTTGCTGAGGCTGGCCTTGAACTTGTGATCTTCCTGCCTCAGCCTCCCGAGTTGCTGGGATTACAGGAATGTGCCATCATGCTTGGCTCATGATCTTGATCTTTTTTTTAAGGATAAGCCACATGTTTTGTAAACCTCTCCTTATGATTAGTTTTATTGTATGCGTGTTGGGCAATTTTAAAAGCATAGTTACTGGTCAATTATATCCTGTCCTGACATTGAGTGTGTGGGTGTCACATCAGGGTGCTCATGATGTCAGGCTGCCTCATTATTGGTGATGCTAAGTCGATCCCTGGGTTAAGATAGTGTCCAACAAGTGTCAGCACCCTGAACAGTGCCTTCTCTGCCCTGTGTAATTATGAAGCGAGATGGGTGGTGGGAAGGGAAGGGAAACGACGACGGATCAGCAAGTGTGAACAGTTGGAGGTTTCAAGTGGGAGCTCCCTGAGGAGAGGGCTTTGCCTTGGCTCCAGCTGCACCTGCCGCTAGAACAGCACCTGGCCCACAGGCTCAGCCAGCGCACATGGACATGACCGAACAGTGGGAGGTGCTGTTAGAACTCTAAACAGGGCGTTTGTTAAAGACTGGGGTGGGATGAAGTAGGGTGTGTGGCTATTTTAGGTGGGATGTTCGAGGAACACCAGTGTTATTAGGGCCACCTTGAACTGGAAAGAAGGGGAAGAGCAAATGTAAAAGGCCCCTGAGGCCAAACATAATTATGATGAGCAGAGAGGGCTGGGGGGCGAGAGGAAGTGGGGCGCATCCCGGTTCCCCCAAAATCAGGCTGGTGAGTTGCCTGACAGAGTGGGACTTGGCACGCCATGGTGGGTAGTGTGGATTTTACTCTGGAAGTCACTGGCGGGGACGGGAGGTGGGGGGATGATTGGGAGACGAAGAATGTAAGCAGAGGGTGACAGAACGGAAGTTTTCCTTTTACCCTTGCTGTGCAAAGAGATGTCTCTTTGTCTTTCTGTGGTTCTCTCACTGTTTGGGGAACCCTTAGGAGAATCTAATGAAATCTGTATGGAAACATATGCAAATTCATGTGAGACTGCAGGACATTCACAGTATGTATGTATGTATGTATGTATGTATGCATGCATGTCAATATGTACTTTGGATCAAACCCAGGGCCTTTTTTTTTTTTTTTAAACCACTGACCTACATCCCCCAATCCTTTATTTTGTTTTGAAACAGGGTCTTGCAAAGTTGCTGAAGGTCTTGCTGAATTACTGAGGCTGGCCTCACACTTGCAATCTTCCTGCCTCAGCCTCTTGAGTTGTTGGGATTACAGCTGTTCCCCGCCCTACTTGGCACAGGGCATTCATTTTAACATTCAAGTTCACACTGTCTGGATTGGTCTGTGCTCCTTAGGTAAGCTGAGTCATGCCTAGAAATAATAGTTAACACCTACATCACTTAATCTTTGCCAGGGTCTGTTCTGAGTGCAGGGAACTGAGTCCTCATAACTCAAAGATGATGCCCATTATAAAGATGGGGAAACTGGTAGTTGCCTTTCCTATGAGCATATAGGGAACCAGTGGCAAAGGCAGGGTGACTCTGTTCTCAGCCACTGGCCAGGACTCATGCCATTGTCAACACAATCTCTGGGGGGGGGGGGAGGTTAAAGAGGCCACTCCTAACACAGGTCCAGGGTCTCCCTAGGGCATTTGAGGCCCAGCAGCCAGAAACTCTGATTGTTTATTGGCCGCAGCTTTGCCAGGAAGGGTGGGCAAAGCAGGGAATATCTATTGGGTCAGGCATTACTCGCCAGGCTTGGGGGGGGGGTTGGGGGGGCGGTGCTGGGTTGGTGTTTCACAGCTGGTAAGGTAGGCATGGGGAGAAGGTCATCTGATCAGAGCTTGTCATCCTGTGCATAGTGTTGTTACCATGTGTATACTCCTGGGGTCCGTGAGAGTATTTGAGTCTTGATAAATATCAGAGCTTAAGCTCGGGAAGAAGGATGCATGGCTTCAACCTCCTAACTCGTGTCGCACTAGGGGTGCAACTTTGGGGAAGCCACTTAGCGTCTCTGTGACTCCTTTCCTTATCTGTAAAATGGAGATAATCTGTTTTCTTTTTCAAAGTTTGTATCTCAGGGCATTCTGAGCATTCAAGGAGATGATGCACATTAGTTTACGGTGATGAGCTCACCAGAGGCGTCCTGTGTGCATGCGGTTCTGCTGCGTGTGCCAAGTAAGAGTGCATCTGCCTCACTGTATGTCCATCGGATGTTTGCCACCCTGAACGCCTGGATACTTTCCGGATCTTCATTCCCAGGACTAGTTACAAACTACCTCTGGCATCCTTCTGCGTTCCCTGCTCAAATCCAGGATTCCCTTAGCCTCGTCCCTGCTTAGCCCTCCAATCCCAGAGCGCTACGACTTCCAACCTGAAGGACCGGGCTCCTCAGCCACGCCCACAGCCATGTGGCCACGCCCCTCCGTTGTCCTCCAATCCCAGGCATAAGAACTTTAAGCTACGCCTTCTTGCCAACCTCAGGGCTGGGTGGGCCCAAATCTATCCAATGAGCGCTGCGCCCTCTCGCTCAGGGCCCGCCCCCTCCACCTCCTACCAAGGTTTAGCTCCGCCTGCTGCCGGCCGGGGGCAGCTCCGCCCAGTGCCTTGCCTAGGGCTCCGTTTTGCCCAGCGGGGGCGACGTCGAGGTACCTCTTGCCTCAGGGCCTCACAAATCTCTGATCCAGGCTAGGGTGGGGCGCGGGCAGAAGCTGCTAGACTCACGTGACCACGAGACCTCTGCCCACTTGAACTCCCTTTATCAGTGTGTGGGCTTTCTTAGGCATCTCAGGGATGGACCTTCTGGGGGAGAAAGGCTCCTGGGAGCGGTGTGGGGATCTCCCTCGCCAAAAGTCTGTCCGCTACCTGCTACCTTCACCTTCAGAGTTCTTCCCAGCCCTGGGTTCTATCGCAAGAGAGGAAAGGGTTAGGTTTAGTGGTGGTGTTTGTTTAAATAAGTGGGTTGTCGGTTGCGTAAGCCCCTCCCCTTGTCTTTAGGATACAAAACATAAAAAGAAAAAAATATTAACGGTAATGAAAGAGAAAATGACACTTCACCTATGGAAATAAGATGAATTACATAAATGTGTCACTCATAATTACCAAGGGAGGGGAAGAGCGGCTCAGGTGAGGGTGACACGAAGAGGGCTTCTGGCTGGCCTCCAGACACCCTTGCTTGGATTTATTTTCGCTCATTTGGTGTCTGTTCCTGCCTCCCACTAGCCTCTGACTCTGGATCTCTATCCGCTTTCTCTACCCACTTAGGGCGTGCATGAGTGTGTGTGTGTGTGTGTGTGTGTGTGTGTGTGTGTTTGTACTGGGGATTGAACCCAAGGACGCTGTACCATTGAGCCATATCCCTAGACCCTTGTATTTTTAAATTTTGAAACAGGGACTCACTAAGTTGCTTAGGGCTTTGCTGAGCTGCTGAGGCTGATCTTTTTTTTGCAGGGATGTGCGGGAGTGGGGGGTGGGGGGGGCATGGGCTGGGGATTGAACTCGGGCACTCGACCTCTGAGCCACATCCCCAGCCCAATTTTGTGTTTTATTTAAAGACAGGGTCTCACTGAGTTGCTTAGTACCTTGCTCTTTCTGAGGCTGGCTTTGAACTCGTGATCCTCCTGCCTCAGCCTCCTGAGCCACTGGGATTACAGGCTACTGCACCTGGTCTGAGACTAATCTTGAACTTGTGATCCTCCTACTTCAGGCTCTTCAGTTGCTGGGGTTATCGGTCTGCACTGCCACAACTGGCCCCTTAGTCTTTAATCTTCTCCTGGGTCTCCCTCCATCTTTCCCTCTCTCTGTCTCTCTCTTCTGGGTCTCTATCATCCTTCTTTGGTCTCTGTCTCTCTTTTCTTCTGGGTCCTTGTCCCCTTCTCTTGAGATTTCTCTTCCTGCCTTTATGGGGTCTGCTCTCTGTCTCTTACTTCTTCTGCTCTCTCCCTCTCTGCCGTCTCTCTGGGCCTTTGGCAATGGTTCCCTCTCAGTCTCCCCATCCCAACGCTAACTAAAGACTCATCAAGCCTGTTTCCTGCCCATTGACTCCAGGACTGTTAGTCACCCTCTCCCCATCCCAAAGCCACTTTTTGCATTGTTGGGAAAGGCCACGTTGCTAGTGTTTGCAAATGGAAGGTTAACAGAGGTGACATTTTTGTCACTTCTGGGCTGACAGGAAGGTACTGTACTTTTGCCTTTCCCTTCACTGGGCAGCCTGTGTTTACAATGGTGTAGCCAAAATATGGGCCTGGCCTTTGTAGGCACACTGTATGTTGCGTAGGTAGGAATGAACCTACTGTTGCTATGGAGAAGTCAGAGTTTGTTACAGCAGCTAGTGTTCCTTTACTTCATACCACACTGAAGCTGTATTCCATTCAGAAAACTGACAAGAGCTCAACTCTAAAATGCCCAACCCTTTCCCTCACATCTGTCTCTCACCTACATTTGTCCCCATTAATTCACAACCTTAACCCAATCCAGGCCCTGCCAGAAGTATGGTTAACACTTAAATGATCATCCTACCCCAATCTCAGTCTTACCCTACCTTGGCCTAACCTGACTGTCCTCAACTATATCCCTAACTCCATTTCTGTCATAAACCTATATCTGTCTGTCCTTGTCCCTAATATTAGGCCTATGGCCTGATCTCGTTCTTGGCCTAATTCTATCTCTAATGACCCTGACTCTGAGGCAGCCCTTAACCAATTCAGTTCTACCCCAAGCCTAAACCCAATTCTACTCCCAACCTAAACCTTAACCCTCGCTCTGACCAGAGATTCACCCTTACCTCAATCCCAAACTCTCAGTCCAGTCCTAGAGCCAAACCCAGAATTAACTTTAGCCATAATCTTAGCCTGCACTTTGATTCTAACTATCAGAGAGTTAACTCTATACCTAATCTTTATTTAGCTTGATCCCATACTTAACCATGCCATAACCCAAACACCAAGGCTAGTTTCTTTACCTGAAAAAAATATTTTTAAAGGATGGAGGCTCACTCAGTTGTCCTGGCTGGCTTTGAACTTGTAATCCTCCTGTCTCAGGCTTCCAAGTAGCTGGGGTTAGAGGCATGCACTACTGTTCCTGGCTCTCTTACCCGAATCTTAACCCAGTCTTCCCCATGCCAAACTCCACCAATACTGATTGCTACTAATCCTTAAATTTAGCCTGAGTCTGATTCTTAATTTCTAATTCAAATCAGAACCAAGTTCTAGTCTTAAGAGCTCCACGTAAGGCTGGGGTTGTGGCTCAGTGGTAGAGCGTTTGCCTAGCACGTTTGAGGCACTGGGTTATCCTCAGTAGCACATAAAAATAAATAAATAAAATGAAGGTATTATGTCCATTTACAACTAAAAAACATTTTAAAAAGAGTGCCACGTGACTTGAGTAATGTCTCTTCTCTTTCTCTCACTCCCACACCTTGTCTGCCAGCAAACTTTGTCAGTGCCACCTTCAAAGACTATCAGAAACTGACACTTCCTTTCCATGCTAATCACTCTCAATTCCTGGAGTGCTGCGGTCACCTTCTCCCTGGGCTCCCTGTTCATTCTACTCTCTCAGCTCCCATCTCTTACAGACTGCTCCCCATACAACAGCCAGAGGGATCCTGTTATACCTGAGTCAACTCGCATCTCTCTACCCAGAACTCTTTTGTGTCTCCTGTCTCAGAAGAAAAATTCAAAGTTCTACATTGACACCCAAAGTTGTAAATAATGTGTTCCCCTTTGTCCCCTCTCTGACTTCATCTTTCCCTTGTTCCCTCTGCTCCAACCACTCTTGCCTCCTCCCTGTCCCACACATATTCCATGTATATCCCACCCCAGGGTCTTTGCATTTGCTGTTCACCTCGCCTGGAATGCCCTTTCCTCAAATATCACTCACTCACCCCCACCCTTCCTTCAAGTCTTCACGGCGTGTCACGATTTCAGCAAAGCCTTTCCTGTCCACGTATTGGGAATTTCTTTTCCAGCATTCTGTTCCCCTTCTCTGTTTCATTTTTTTCTTCATAACCTGTATTATCATCTATTGTACTCTATGGTTTACTTATTGATTTTTTTTTTGTTATTTTCCCCAGTAGAGTATAAGTTCCCCAGGATGGGGAAATCTGTTGTCTCTGATGCACCCGTAGCATCTAAAACAGCACATGGCACAGAGTAGGTGCTTAATTAATATTTTTGGATGAATATGTACTTTCTGAGAAGGATGCCGCTCCCTTTCTCTGAATTCTAAGATCATCAGGGGAAGAAAGAACAGTGGAAAGGGGAGAGGGTGGAGGTGGCCACAGCTTCCAGGGAGCAGGTGGAATGGTCATTGACATCTGATTGACTAAGGTCCCTGCTCTGTCCCAAATCTAAACCACAATTCACCTGTGCAGCCACCCCAGCTCTCACTCCAGGACCTCATCAGACTCTTTCAGTTCACATTGCAGTGCTGGATCTCCCCATCTGCAGGGAGAGCAGGTGAGACACCAAAGCGTGTGTCCTCTTCCTGGCTTCTCTATAGAACCAGAGGTGCCCATCTCTTCCCTCTCCTTCCTCTTCCCCATTATGGCTCTGGGCCTTGGGTTCATCTGAGAATGGGGTGAGGTCCAGAGGGAGATCTCCTAAATAGTAGAGCTGGAACTGTGGATGAGGATAAGGTACAGGAATACAAGGATTGGCATTGATCATGTAGCCTATGACAAAGGAAGAGGACAGAGAAGATTTAAAAAGACTGAAAGTGAGAAACACTTGTGAACAGAAATAGAGATGGACACGGAGAGAGCGCCTGCAATAATGGGGAGAAAGTGAGACCTTTTCTTAACTATTCCACTCTCCTAAGAGCACCTTCCTGCGCCTGCAGAGGCTGGAAGGCTAAAACTACATTTCCCAGAATGCCATGTGGTTGGGGCTGGAGTTTAGTTACACCAATCAGGGGCCTTCGCAGGAAGCTTGAATTTCTAACCTGGGTGAGCTTCGAGAGAGGCTTCCCTGAGGCTGCCACTGTACCAGTGTGATCCTGGCCAGGCTGTGGAGCCAGCGACTGGCTTCCTCATCACAGAGGGGGACCAGCAGCTCTCCTGGGTGGCTCTTTCTGGGTTCTGAATTTGGAAGTACCCTGGAGGCTCAGCCTAGAGTTTTTTTTTCTTCTGAGAAATTTTGTGCCCCTTTCTGTTTATGTTGGCTTGAGTGGATGCTATTCGCTGCCACTGAGCCATGATGGGTGCACAGGCAGAGAGAGGCACGCACACACGGGCAGAGACAGGGAAGGCATGCAGATGCCATCCCGGAAGAGACAGAAGAAGGAACCCTGCAGAGATACAGAGGGACCCAGAGGCAGGGGGCAGAGGGATGGAAAGAGGAAGACCCAGAGAAATACAGAAGATGAGCTGAGGCAGAGAACGGGAGATGCAGAGGCAAGCGCAGGGGTCCAGAAACCTCCCCAGAGTGCTGCAGTGGCAGGGAGGAGACTGAAGGCTGAGGGTGGAATGGGAATGCAGAGGGGCCCCCGACTCTCCAGAATCTCCAGGCAGGCCTGCCGATGGAGCGTTCTTATGGAGGAATGCATCTTTTTCTCCAAGTCAAGGCCGAGCTGTGGGCTTCATCAGCCCTGACTGAGCAGCCGGTGTTTCTGGCTCCCCTCTCTACCAGTTGCTCTCAGGCTTTTCCCCTGAACACTTGGGTGGATGAGAACAAAGACTCAACCACTTTGGAGATGGGAGGCAGATTCCAGGGATAGTGGAGGCTGAGGAACTAAGAGTAATGGAGGGAGGGAGGATAGCAAGACTGCAAGAAGAGAGACCGAGGGGGAAAAGACTTGGAGACAGAGAGACAGGAGGCTGAGGGACACAGAGAGACTAGGGCTGGTGGGTCAGGGAGGCCAGTGGCAGAGTCAGGAGCCCTGAGCCAGGCTCGCTGGTGGGCTGGATGCCCTGGCTCCTCTGACCAGTTCTCCTAGCACTATTTTTACCCCTATATTTCTCTTTGTTCTCATTTGCAGAGGGTTGCCGGATAAAGTTCAGGACACTTAGCTACACATGGGGTTTACATACGCAACAACTAATATTATAAGTATGGCCCTGATATTGCATGAGTCATACGTACACTTTTAAACCTGAAATTCAAAATGTACTGGACATAGTTTTTTTTTTTTTTCTTTTAATTTGCTCAATTTGGCAACCTTATGTTCATCTCTTTTCTGTCTCTGCCTCTTCTTCTTCATCCCCTCCCACTCTCCATCCATCCATCCATCTATTCTCTGGCCTCTTTTAATGACCTACTCCTGGCCTGGGTCCCCTGCTCCCTCCTCCCCACTCTTTTATCCAGCCCCCCTGTTCCTAGGTTGTCTCTTCCAGACAACATCTCAGGTTCCTTTCTTTGCCTGTTTTCTAAAGGCCTCCCACCTCTGCAACTGTCTTCCCCCCTTCCACGGGAGAAAGTGGAGGGGCCTTGAAGGAGCGAGGAATCCCCCATTACTTACCTTCATCCTGACCTCATTTTTCCATCCATCTCCTGGGCCAGAGAGGTCATGACAGTTTCCCAAAGTCACACAGCAGAACAGAAACTACCCCTGCCACATCCCTTCCAAGTTCCCAGCTTCCTGGTGGAAAATTTCTCTACTCTTCCAGAAATGACCCAGCTTGGCAATATTTCTGAATCCCAGGCAATATACTTGAGAGTCACAGGCCAGGACCACAGGTGCCTGGGGCTCACAGGGTGGTAGACTTTTGAACACCTACTACACACTGAGAGTTTGGTGGGGGCTATGGTTTGTGAGCTATAAATATAAGAGCTCTGACTTGTCATGATTATCATCCTATCCCTAGAACATAAGAAGTGCTCAATAAATGTCTGTTGGCTGAATTAATGAGGCAGTGAATGCATCAACACTCCCCAAGCAATAGATTGCTCATTTCTGCATCTTTCTTTTTATCCCCATTGCTCTTGCCTTTTTATACTTTATCGGATCTTCAGTCCTTTTTCCTCCCATCCCCCACTCTTGGCTTCCTTCCTCCAGAGTTGTGTCATTGTTATTTTTCAGCTGGAGGAGTCTCTGGTGACTACTATGTGCTGAACATTTTCTCTGTCAGGTGCTGATGGGGTGATTCACACATGAAATCCTTCTAGAATATTCCAGAAGGTAAGTACAGGTTTGTAGGGTGGGAGCTTTTTCTAGATGTGGAGATTGAGACCCAAAGGGAGGATGGGAGATACCCTGGGTCACACAAGAACCAGAGCTTCTGGTCCCACCCCACACAACCTTCACCAGTTTTTTTTGTCTCCATTTCATACTTAGCCTTCCTCCTGTGTGACACATTGCCTGCTGAGCCGCACTGCTGACACTTCCATAATGTAAGGATATTAGCATTAAGCATCTACTTAGGGGCTGCAAACTCATGTATCACCAACGAGCAGGGCAGGTCTGCTGGTACGGGGGATGAGCAGCAGCTGCCCATGCCCATTATGGCCAGGTGGCAATTGAAACCAGGTGGCAATTGAAACCAACAATGCCATGTCAAATTTCTCAAGAGGATCTTAAAACCCATGTTTTCAGGAGAAATCTTCCAGTGTTTAAGTGCTGGCAACAAATTCACATAAAACATCGTTCCGGGATTATGAACAGACTCTTTGCCAGACCTACCCACTGGCGGATGGTTTGCAACCCCTCAATTTTAGTTCCATGTCCCAGGTTCTATGCTAAGGCAGAAAGAACTTCCAGATTCCAATAAAATGTACACTCCATGAATGCAGAGATGTTTGGGTTAGTTTTGTTCATCTCTGGCATCTAGAACAGTGGCTTCTGCAGACTGGGTGCTTGATAATTTTTTTTTTTTAAATTCATGATGTATTGAATCCAACCATAAACCATGCGATGTAGAAATAATGGTGATTTTTTTTTAAAAAAAAACCCATTTTACAGATGGGGACTGTGCTCTTTGCTCAGAAGAGCAAAGTCTCAGGGATCTCAACTTGGATCTCACTTGACTCCAGCACATTAGCCCAGGGCTGTCCTGATTCTACTTGACTTTGTGTGTGGATTTGCAGTGCCCCATGTGCGGGAGCCTCAGGGGACTGTGGTAGTGTGCGTGGAGGGGTGCTTCCCCCATTGTTGAACTCAGAGATTCTGGGGGCTAAAGCTTGAGCACTTGCCCCCCTCAGCCACATTTGCTCTGGATGCTCCTCCAGTTCAGAGAGACCAATCACCCCTCCCTCCTCCCATCCTCAGGGTCCCCCCCCCCCACCCCTGCCCTCCTCCCCTAGATGCCCAGAGCCCTGGGGGAAGAGGGGAAAGATTGAGGATGAGGGTGGAGGTGCAGGGAGGAGGGAGAGGGGAGGGGATGGGTTAAGAAGGAGTGTGTGATGTCAAGCAAAAAAGACAACATTAGACACAGATGCTGAGATGGCGTTTATCGCGGCAAAAAAAGGTGAAGTCGCCGAGGGAGAGGGGGGGGGGAAGGGGGTGTGGTGGGGGCGGGAGGAGGGCCATGGAAGCTAATACATGGTGCACTAGGTCACACGACGGACACTGGGGGTGGGTGGGGGGGTGGGTTGGGCATGGCCCAGGCATGGCAATGGGGGGAGGAAGAGGAGAGGGCGGTGGGCCCCAGCCAGGAGCTTCTGGAGGTGGCGGGGAGGAAGTGGACGGCGGCGCTGGTCACAGAGGATGAGAGGAATCGGTTAGAGGGGCGGGATGGAGGCACTGGAAGCATGGCCCACATTCCCAGAAATGGAATCAGGAGCTGGGCAGCAGGTGGGGGCCCGCCCAGGACTTGGGCCTTCAGTGTGAGGAATGAGGGGAACCAAGGGACCTTAGAGGTCTAAGTTCCCCCATTTTCCAAGAGAGCAAACAAGCCTGGGGTGAGGCTAATTCCTACAGTGTGACAATCAGTTCTCCAAAGACAGCCCTCCCCCTCCCCCATGCTTTCCCTACTCGGTCTCTAACAGAAGAAAGGGGGAGAGAAATGGAGCTCTGACTCCACTGTTAGCTCACTGAGGCTTGGCAGGGAGCTTGGGGGAGGAACCCATTTCATAGATGGGGAAAATGGAGCCATCCCATCAGATTGCACCCTTCCCCACCTCTCCCTGCTCCCAGCCAGGGGATCCATGCACCCCAGCCCTCTAGGACAAATACTGATATACTGAACTCCAACACACTGGAGATGGTAGGGGACACACCTTGGGATTCTCCCGAATTGAACTGGGATGTGGGCCATGCCTCCAATGGCCTGAGATGCCAACACAAAGAAAAAAAAATGACTCCCCACGTCCCCTGGCTCAAACCCAGTACAAAAGCGACTATTTACAATGAAGGCGTGGGGAGCGTGTAAGGGAAAGGAGGGGAGTGGGCCCGAGTGAGCACTCCGTGGGAGGGAGGCCACGTCCCTGGACCCGCCTTTTAAAATGGACAAAGCCAAATAGCAAAGATTCTTCAAGAGGATCTCAGTCCCCAGGGCGGGGCGGACCCTAAGGGTGAGGGATGGGGGTGGGGCATGGGATGGGGTGCGGGTGGGGAGGCATGGGCGGTGGGAGGAGATGGAGGAAAGGTAGCAACTGCCCCTAGCCTCCCCCCTTTCCTCCTGCCGGACACACAGTTTTCCGTGGGATGAACACAGAAAGGGTTAATTAAAAAGAGTTCGATGAGCGAGTCTGACGGTCGAGTGGGGCGGGCTGGAGCAATGAGGCCGCAGGTTCCGGTGGCCGGTGGTGATGGAGTCACTTATAAGATGAGAGGTTGGTGGTTTTGGGGGATGGGGGTAGGGTGGGGGGGGAAGGGTGAGGGAGGGGGGTTAGGCGGTCTCCCCCAATTATTTCTGGGAGACAAGAGTGTCCTGGACTGGCTGAGAAGGGGTTAAAAACCAGCAGCCTTCACCACCACCATCCCCGACAGAGACTTTTCCGTCTCCCTCCCCGCCACCCAGCAATGCCCTACGCGACGGCGGAGGGCGCTGAGACCCACGGACCCTACACACCCGCAGCGGCGCGGTGGCGAGAGGCCGCTGACTGCGGCGGAGAGGGATCGCGATAGCAGGGCTGGGTGTCGAGACTCCACGACAGCGAAGACCGGAGTCCTGGCCCGCTGTGCCCCAACTTAGGTACCGCGATCCCCTTCTCCCCACTGTGACATCCAGTTCAGACTTACGCGACAGCCGGCCTGGGTTCCGGCGGCGCCGCGCAGGTGAGCGTCCAACAGCCCAGGGCCGCCCGGCTGTCCCGACAGGTGTGCCCCGCGGGGGCAGCCTGGACGTCCACATTGCCATCCTCATGGCCACTTAGTTATACTTTTGCCAACACTCAGTCTATCACAACCTCTAATCCCACAGCAATCACGGATGCGGGGGACTTGTTTCCCAAACAGTTGGCGACCAATGAGAAACAAGGTAAGGGTGCGTGCGGGAGGGAGGAATAGGCGGGAGAAACAGAACACTGAAGGGGATACTGAAGGATTCGGTAGTCAAGAGGGGAGAAGAAATACCACTCCGAGAAAAGTGGCACCCTAATGTTCCAAGTTTAGGTCCCCCACAATCTATACATCGACTCTTAACCCAAGCTCCATTGAGATACCCAGAATTCCCACCTACAAGTCCAGGGCTGGGCCAGGGAGATAAGGATGGCAGAATTGTTGCCCTTCGGTTCCCTGCCCTGCCAGTTATTGCAGTGAAGCCTCCTTGCCCATGTAGAGATGGCTGGACAGGGCAGAAGATGATGGCTGGGCAGGCTGGCTCAGAGCCCCCTGAGGCGGGGGATGAAGGAGGTGAATTTGGCACGTTGAACCCCTAGTTCTCCTAAGTGCTTTGAGGTCCTTCTCCACATCCAGTTGGTACCGCCCCTTGGGCCAGCAGAGGAGGGACTGAACTTGTCTCCCCCTCCCAGAATTCTATAAATTTGCTCAGAAAGAGGCAAATGGGATTCTCCCCGGCTGGTGGAATTTGGGGGATCCAAAAAGGTAGGGGTTAGCTGAAAAGGAGAGTTTTTTTTTTCTTTCTTTTTTCTTTTTTTTTTTTTTTTCTTATAAAGATTCTAAGAAAAACTCAGGGTAAGAGGGATGAGGAAGGGGGACCCAATTTAGCTCAGTGTCCACAGACCTTATTCAATGCCTCTTAGGGGCCTCCTCAAAGAGAGATGGTCCCCGCTTCCTTCTCTCTACCCAAGGTCCTCTCCCCCCCCACCCCAGAGCGGCTCAGTTCCAAGGAAGTTTGGCACTTTTTTTTTTTTTTAATGGGGAAACTAGGGGAGAGATAGTTGGGAGTTGAGGAGAGGGGGGACACGGACACAGGCAAAGATAGAGACAGGACAGAGGACAACAGGAGCCACAAAAAGAAAAAATAGAAGACCATAGGGAGCCAGAGAAAGAGAGGCAAAGGTTCTGAAGGGCAGATGAGAAGGAATAGGGAGACAATTCAATGCAGCAAACACTTATTAAGCACCTACTGGGTGCTGAAGAGCAGGATGCAAGGAGGCCATTCAGAATCTCTGATTGGCTAACAGGAAGAGAGGAGAAAAAAAGAGGCAATGGGTTTTCCAATAATCCCCATCTCTGACCCCACATCTGTGTCCCCTTTGGACAAACTGCAGCACAAAAGATTGAGGTCAGATTGCAGAAGGGACTTTCAAGGGATGGGGAAGATGGTGGAGTGAATTTCCCAGGGTAAAATGGGGAAAGATGCGTGGCTCCCCACTCACCAACACGGTGAGTGAACTAGCTCACCGAGCTAGCAAACTACGTTTCAGATAGCCCTGGCTGGTGGGGTAGAGGGTCCCCAAGAAATATGAATAGGGATGGCGCTTGTCACACAGATACCTAAGGGAACACTTTTCAGGAGGCCCAGCCTCCAGAGCCATGTCTGTGTGAGAAGAGTTCTGGATCCCGCTGATTGGGACCCAGACTCCAGCAAATGAGTTATAGAAAGCAGGAGCAGCCAAGCTGAGGATGCAAATTATATGAAAATGAGCTTTTTTGCCCGCCCCCCCCCCCATGCCCTACTTCACCTCTCCCTAGCTCCTTCCCCTGCTCATGGGGGCCTGGGGGCTCATAGGGGGATATTCCAGCTAGATACTGTAATACCCACGTGCGGGTAGATACTGTTAAATACTGTAAGGTCTCTGAGAGGTGGAGGGGAGCATGGCCCACGAGTGGCCCCCACCTCCAGCCCCAGCAGCCCCCGACTGTAGAAGATATGTACAAAGTTATATCAAGAATTGTTTTGGCACTCGGATCTCCATCAGGGCTCAGTCTGGAGATTAGAGGTGGGGGCAGCAGCTATAGGAGGTGGGAGGAGGGTGTGGAGGAAATGGGAATGGGGTCTGCCCTTCACCCTGGAGATGACAGGGCATGGAAAAAGTCACCCCAGTGCCCAAGCTCCAGCCTCCTATTGGGTGGAAGGGCTGGGGCGGGAAATTCAGTGCAAGGTACCTCGAAGGCTATTGCTTTCTAGGGATTTTCACATTTTGATTTGGGGGTGGCTCTCTAGCGGGGGCAGGAAAAGGGACCTCCCAGGCTTTAGGGGGTAGGAATTGTCTCTGTGGCTTTTCTTCCCTCCTTTTTAAAGGAGAGAGATGAGGAGGCCAGATTCCCCCAAAGCCATGGAGAGGGGTCTGGAAGACCTAGGAGGGGGGCAGATGGGGGAGAGGGTGGGCATGGGGTGCCTCTCCCCCAGAGATGCTGATGATGGAACCAGAGCATGGAGGGCCCTGTTTTGGATTGGAGGAGGCAGAGGTCTCCAAGGAGGAGGGGCAGGTGGAGGAGGGTAGAGCTGAGTCTCAGCTGACCTAGTCTAAACGGTTGTCAGGACTTGACTCTCAGTCCATTGGCGGGTCCTTAGAGCTGACTGCAGCCACTGTGCTAAGCAAGTCACTCCTGTAACAACTGTCTGGGCTGCCTGGCTCCATTAGAATATTCTAGCTTCTCAGTGTTCAAGGTGAGTGCACCAAAAATTCTGATCCATCAGATACCATCAAAGTATGCCAGCAGGCTGAGAGCCACCAGGCCAGTCCAAACCACCAGAGCTCGTGAAGCCTTGGGGCCCAAGAGACCCTACCGTGGCTCCACGAACTACACAGGGTCACGCTGGCCTGACAGGGCAGCTGCACTTATGGCTCACCAGAGTCAACCAAGCAAAGCCACACAGACACAGGCACGCAGAGAGGGCATGGGTGGGATGAGGATCTTCAGCAATGAGTTTCACTAGGTCCATCTCCCACCTCTCCCTGCCAGGGGAATTCATAGCCTTGGGGTGTCTGTATGGAGATGACCCTGACAGTAGTCTTTTTTGTTTTTACTCCTTAGAATCCTCCAGAGTGGATCCAAGTCCCACCCTTTATTCTCTTCCTAGGAAGATCCCCCAGTCCAACACCCACCAAAGAGGAGTGTGGGTGGAGAAGGAGCATCAGGGACTAGCCACTGTCCAAAACAGGAAGTACATGCTGCATCCCAATGATATCACAGGAAGTGACCTTGAGACTCCTTAGGAAGTCCATACCCCCTGATATCACTGAAGTGATCTTCAAGAAAGGGCTCATTGAGACCTCATAAGTACTTGTCTCTCATCATCACAGGAAATGACTTCTGGGGAACTGCTTCCTGTGACATCATATGGAGTGCCCAGAAAGTACTTGACTCAGCAACAATACAACAGGGACCCTTCTTTCCGTTACTCAAGGAAAAGCCACAAAGATGACACAGCAAGGTTTTCCAGCCTCTCGTAAGCTCACAGGACCAGCTGAACCCCAGAGCTGACCTCCTTCCCCAGCACCATCCCTGATCCCGGTCAATCTGACAACCAAAGGGTAAAAATCCCACCCAGAAGGGGACGGAGTAGCTGAGGAAGTCTGGGACCTCTGGGGCCCCTGCTCCAAGTGCCCCATTTTGGCTCAGACACCTTGGCCACCTCTACTCCCATCACTTCCCTGGGATCTAGAACTGAAAGTGGAGAGGCAGGCTGTTGTGTTTTGGGGAGGCCCCTCATTCCAAGTGACCCAGAGGCACCCTCCCCTCCTCCCAGATGGAAACAAAAAGTTATAAAGGGGGGATCCTTACCAAAAAATAAAATAAAAGAAAAAGAAAAGAAAAAAGAAAAAGGGAGAAAAAAGAAAAAAAGGAGGGAAAGAAAGAGAAAATAACGCTTTGTTTTCTATTAAAATCAACAAAATGCAATATATACAGATATCACACAGACCTGGGCCCTGGGAGAGGAGGGTCAGGCCCAGTCAAGCACAGGGAGGGGAGGGGTCAGCTCAGGGCTGGGGAGGGGGCTCAGGAGCCCCCTCCCCAGCCATCGCTCAATCCTGCCTATGACTACCAGAGGGGAGGGTGCAGTCAGGCCTACCCCAGCCCCATCCCATGAGGAGCAGGACTAACCAAGCTGAGGTCAGGAGTTGGGGGAGGCGGAGGGAAGGAGGAAAAGGTGGAGGAAGGAGAAGGGTGGGCGCACACACCACAGGCCTCATCCCACTTTCTGGGGGTTTGAGGCCCTCACCCCCTGCTCGTAGGTGACCCGCTGGCTGATGAGGTATTGAGCGGCTTGCGTGGCCGCGGGGCTGCCCGTGATGGTGACCCGCCGGTTCCGCGTGCCTGGCAGGAACTCGCCCTTCTTGGAGATCTGGATGCGGGCGCCTGTCAGCTCCTGGTACTCCACCAACGTCTTGCCCCCCTTGCCCAGGATGGCTCCCACCAGGTTCTCAGGCACCGCAATCTCCACCAGCTCCTTGGCACTCTCAGCGGCTAACTTCTCTGCGGTCAGGAAGCCCCCAGCCGCCCCTGCCGCGGCAGCCGCGGCCACCAGCGGGCCACCTCCTCCACCCGCCCCACCGCCTGCCCCGGCCCCGAGGTAGCCATTGGCCGCCGCGGCCAATGCAAAGGACCCCAGGGATCCGGGTGGCGGCGGCGGCGGCGGGGCGGCCCCTCCGGCTGGCCCGGCCCCGGCCTCACCCGCGTAGGATGCCAGGAGGTTGGCTGCGGCGGCGGCGGCAGGGTTGGCACCGGCGGCCACTGCGGCCAGGACGCCGGAGGCTGCGGCCGAGTTGAGGCCCAGGCCCAGGGAGTTGGTGTTGTAGCCGTAACTGGCCAGCGTGTTAAGCGCCGTGCTGATGGCCAGCAGGTCGGTGCCTGAGAAGGCGGGCAGCGCGGCGGGAAAGGCTCCCACGCCCGCCAGCCCCGCGGGCCCCAGGAGGCCGGAGGCGGCGGCGGCGGAGGCGGCGGCCGCAGCCGGCAGCACGTCGGCCGGGCTGGCGTAGGGCGAGCCGGTGGGGTTGGAGTTGGCCACGGGACCAGCCACATTGGCGTAGCTGATGTTGAGGCAGCTGCTGCTCTGGGGGTCTTCCTGTACCTTCTGCACGATGGCGCTCACAGCCTTGTGCACCTGCTCGGGTTCGCCGCTGACCGTCACCACGCGCTCCTGCAGGTTGATGCCCTCGGGCTTCTGCGACAGCTGCACCCACGCACCTGACTGTTCCATGACCGCTTTCACCGTGGCGCCCCCCTTGCCGATGATCAGGCCCGCAGTGCTGTTGGGGACGATCAGCTTGGCCTGTGTCGGGAAAAGAGGGAGGTGTTCATGGTGGCACTGGAGACCTAGGAGTCTCCTCCTTCCTAGCATTCCTTTCTAGTGTCCAAGATCAAGCCTCCACCCCTGCCTTTATCCCCGCTGTGGTGCTGGTAATCAGCCCTGGTTCTCCCTAACCCAAACCCAGCAAGCTCCCTTAATAGGTACCAAGATGGGCCCACTAGCTGTTAAAAATACTGAAAGATTTCCACAATGGTTGGTAAATAAATAACTGGTATTCCAGGTTCTCTCAGTAGCCCCTCCGCCACCCTGTCCCATGTCCCTGGGGCCCCAGGTACCTCCCCTATTTATGCACCTAAAAGCTTAATGGCAGACCAGTGGGGGGGCCTGCCAGGATGTGCACCAGCTTGCATCAGGACCCCACCTTCTGTTGTTGAGCACTCTGATTGATGCCTAGTAAAAGCTTCAAGTCTCCATTTACAGATGAGTCACTTGAAGCTTCAGAAGTAAAGGGACTTGCCCCAAGGTCACCCAGATAGTGAAGGAGCTGAGGTCCAGCCTCCCAGCTTCCTGTGTTCTCCACTCTATGACACAGTCTCCTCACTTAACCTCTTTGTTGTTCTGGACTGAACTGTGTCTTCCCCTCCCACTGCAAATTCTTATGTCAAAATTGGAACCCACAGTACTTGAGAATGCGACTGTTTTGGAGACAGCATTTTTAAAGAGATAATGAAGATAAACGAGATCATCAGGGTGGTCCTTCATTCACTGACTGGTGTCTTTAGAAGAAGACCAGGACACAAACACACAAACAGGAGAGACCATGCCTAGTCTTGGTATTTCATTATGGCAGCCCTAGCTTGCAAACTCTGTGGTTTTATCTGTAAAATTAAGGTAACATAAAGCCTTAGGTCTGAGAAGGCAGTGAGTTCCAAAGCAGGCCTCTCATTTGAAGATAGTGGCTCCTTTTTCAGCTTCAGGGCAGCTCACCCATCAGCTACCTGCCTATCCGAGCAGCTGCAAATCTGGTCAACCTTGATTCCAGTGGGGATATTTTAAAACCCAGAATCCCTTTCACATCTCCAAGAGCACAGCTTTCTTCTTCCTTCCCTCCCTCCCTTTCTTTTTTTCTTTGGCTGGGGAGAGTAACCAGGCCCTCTCCAGCATGCTGGGCAAGCGTTCTACCACCCAGCTACATCCCCAGCAACCTCAAAGAGCATTTCTGCCTACAGATTTCTCCTTCTCAAAAATCCTTCCCATGTTCCCTTAGATCTGTGGATTCTCCACCCCCCACAACCACTACTAGAGCTCACACCTCTGCCTACCCTTTCCACCCTCAAGCCAGTTATGGAGGAGGATTTGGGCAATTTGTGAGGGGCAGTCTTGGTTTGTGAGGACTGGGGGCAGATGTGGACATGGAATGGGCAGGGCCCTCAGTGTCTACAGCCCACAGCTGAAGGTCATTTTCCCACAGGGGAGAACTGTCCTAGGTCCTGTTGCACATTCATGCTGGTGAAATGCCAGAGTTTATAAATCTCTGGGTCCTGAACAGAACTCCGTGATACAATCTAAGTATTTTTGAGCTATGGAAATCGTCAGTAAATCAAGGGGAGAGTGCTTTGTTCTGAACTTTTCCAGTGGTGGGCCATTGTGTTACAAAACCCTGACATCAGTAGGAATGCCACTGTTGTCATTTAAGTCTCCAGGACTCCACACCACGTCACTTTGCCTCAGTAGCTGCACCACTCAGCTATGTCTGGGTGTGAGCTGAGACTATTTTATAATGTCTTCTACTGCAGTCCCTGTTGAATATTTACAAATTAAAATTCATCTGATTTTAAAACAAATAACCTTTGTTTTATTTCTCCTGTATTTGAAAAGGTCTCGTGGGATAAATAAAATGTGTGGTATATTCATGCAATGGAATATTATTTGGCAATAAATTCAAATAAAGTACTGATACAATACATACTGCAGCAGGATAAATCTAGAAAACATTATGCAAAGTGAAAGGAGCTAGTCACAAAAGGCCACATAGGATTCTAATCACAAGAATGTCCAGAACTTTGCAAACCCACAGAGACAAAAGGTAGATTCTTGTTTGCCAAGGGATGGGAGAGAGCAGCTGGGGGTGATTGCTAACAGGAACAGGGTTTCTTTTGGGTATGATGGAAACATTCTGGAATTAGATGGTAGCGATGGTTGACCATATAGTCTATGATGCCATTTACATGTGTCCAGAATAGGCAAATCTACAAACACAGAAAGTAGATTAGTGGTGGCAAGAGAACAGAGAAGGGTTGGCTGGAGAGGAGGGAGGTTGAGGGGTGACAATTTAGGAAGGTTTCTTTTTGGCTTGGGAGGCAGTTCAGTGGTAGAGCATTCACCTAGCACATGCAAGGCTCTGATTTTGATTCCTCAAAAATTTTTCTTTTGGAGGTTTGGAAAATGCTTTAAAATTAATTGTGGTAATGGCTGCACAACTCTGTGACTATAACAAAAGCCATTGGGCTGTACCCATCAAATTGGTGAGTTGTAGATATGTGAATTATGTCTCAGTAAAACGGCTGACAATCTTATGGGTGAATAACAACTATGTACTGTATATTTCAAAAAACTGGGAGTGGGCTGGGGCTGTAGTTTAGTGACAGAGTGCTTGCCTAGCATGTATGAGGCACTGGGTTTGATCCTCAGCACAGCATAAAAATAAATAAAATAAAGGCGGCATGTCCATCTACAACTAAAAAATATTTTTAAAAAGCTGGGAGAAAGGACTTTGAATATTTTTACTTTAAGGAAAAGATGTTTGAGGAGATAGATATGTTTAAACTGACTATAAATAGTATATAATTTATACATGTTCATGGCATCCCATTAATATGTACAATTCTTAAGTTTTTATGCATTAGTTTAAAAGAAATTTAATAAAAATCACATGAATATAGATGTTTTATATGCATGGTTTAGTGAACTTCCTTTACTTCTCTCTCTCCTTTTCTACATCTGTAAAATGGGCATATGATTCCTGATTCATAGTTTTGACAGGCATTCAGTGAGATATGGGTGACCTGCTCCAAGGTAATCATTCAGTCAATGTTAACTGTTTTGCTATTTTCTCAACAGAGCGAGGTCCCAATTGTAGTTGGTACTTCTGTGTGACCTTAGGCAAATGCTTTCACCTTTCTGTGCCTCAGTTTCCTCATGTCCAACAGTAGCATAACCTCAGCTGCCCTGTATAATTAATTAGGGACTATAAAGTGACTTCTCAATGCCTGGCACATGGGAAGCCCTGAGAAAGTGGCAGATGCCTTTATGATAGACCCTGAATTGTAGTATCATAGCATCTTAAAGAGAGCTGCAGGTACAGACCATAGAATCTTGTAATCCCAGAATGTTAGAATGGTAGAATCTTAGAATATAAGCCTAGAATCTTGAAATAACAGAGTCAAAGAACTTCAGGAGGTTTAAAGGCAGGAGGAACACAGAGACTATCTTCTCTGATGATCTGCAATTCCAAGGAAAATTTCAAACACTAACAGCAGCAGCAGCAGAAAACACAGGACTTAGAATTTGCTAGGAACTTTTCTAACTTTTTTGAATAGTAATTTACTTAGACTGCACAATGAACCTATAAGGTTTGTTATAATTCTATTATTATCACATTTTCTAGATTGGGAAATGGAGGAACAAAGAGGTTAAGTAAATTGTGCAAGGTGACACAGGAGTGAGTAGTAGAGTCAGGATCTGATCCCAAGTTTCATTCCCATAAATTCTGATCCAGTGGTTATGGGGTGGGGCTTTGGAATCTGAATGCTAAGCTACCATATTAGCCAGGGCTGAGAACAACTTGTTCAGCCCAGAGGTGGTAAACTGGTGGTCCAAAGGCCACAGCCAGACCATAGCCATGTTTTCTTTGACTTTCATAGTGTTTTAAAAATTGAGCCAACCTTTTTAAAACAGTAGATTTTAGGAGATTTGTGGTTTCTTTTGAAAAGTTTGGAGGACATAGAAACACTGTCCATGTTCCCAAAGGTCAAGAATTGACAGGGTGGAATTGAGCAGTGACTGCTCCCTCTTCAGAGGGCCCATGGTCCTTAATCTTTTATGTTCCCTTTCTTGGAGGCATTTCAGTTTATAATCCCTGGTTTGACCCAGATGCTACACTGTAAAGAAAGAGAAACTGAGGCCTACAGAAGGGCAGGGGGCCCTGAGTAACAAAGCAGGTCCAAGGCAGGAAAGGAGGAGACATTATCTTCTGACTAAAAAATCTTATAGGTATAACAACAGCTAAGGATTTTTTTTATTTTTTTTTTTTGGCGGGGGGAAGAACTTTCTATGCTGTAGGCATACATGCCAAGTACTTTTCAAACATCAGTGAACATTAACCACCACCCTTAAGTAGGCACCATAATGAATCTCATTTTACAAATGAGAAAAACAAGGCATGGAGAAATCAAGTCTTGCCCAAGGTCAGGAAGTAAGAAAGAGTAGGACTCAGTTTGACATCTAACTCCAGAGTCTGAGCCTTCAGTCATTATCTCTCTCATTCTTTGGAACCCTCGAATAACAAGGCAGAGGATAAAGCCTGGTTCTGTAACCTCTTGACTCTGCTGGGTGAGTTCCTGTGGATTAGGGGGAGGCGCTGGAAGGCTGAGGCACAGATGGTGCTGACCCCATTTTCCCTGCAACATCCACAAACTCTCGATGAACCCTGAGTCCCTTGTGGCCACGATCGAGGCGGAGGAAAGAGGCAATCCTCTTGCCTGTGTAAGCTGTGGGTAGCAAGCTGTGCTCTGCTGGTGGGAAGGGATTCAGGAGAGGCCTGGCAGGGCGTGAGGAGCAGAGCCGCTTCAGCACCAAGGACAGCGGCCGCGCTCCCTGCCCCAAGCCCGCAGTCCTTTTTGGGGAGCGATCTACCCGGCAGCGCTCCTCCAAGGCTCTCGGTCCCCCATGTCCCCACGAACTTGCGGGAACTCAGGTCCATGGTCTCCCCCACCTCAGGGTAATGCCAGGACCCAAGAATCCCAGCTGCCTGGCCTCAGTCTTTACTTTCTAGGCGGACTTGAAGGAACTCCCGACAGCCGCCTGTCCGCCGGCGCAGGGCTCCTCTCTCCTTTCGCATTAGGTGCGCACGTACGTGGGAGTGAGGGGGGCACAGAAAATGGGGAGCGCGCAGCCAGCCCCGTGCTCCTCCTTCCCTGGCCCACTACGGGTCAGGACCGCAACTAAGGGCTTTACTGGGAGCCCACCTGTCCAGGGGAACCGTCGTCATGGCAACCAGAGAGGCTCGGGAAGCGATTGGTCCGCCCCCTGCCACGCCCCTACCGCTGCCCGGTAACTGAGGCAACGGAGGGGCGTTGCCCTCCCCGCTCCCAGCCCTTCCTGGAGAGGGCTGAGTAGGACAGGGACCCGCCCCCTCTCTCGCTAACGAAGCACCAAGTCGGCCCCCATAACGGTAATTATCAGGGAGGGAAAATAAGAGGCCATTTCTAAACTTTTTTGGAATGGGCTGTCACTGAGGTCACTTCCGGTGAGTACAGGAAGTCGGAGGCAGGTTGCTCAGAGAGACAATGGGATGAGGTGGGAGAGGAGGATCTAGAGAATCTCAGGAAGGGTGGATGAGTGGGAGGGTCCCCGCCAAATTCTCCCTAGGCCTTCACTCCTTCAGCATCAAGCCCGCTCCAAGTGGTCTGTATTCCTTTCTAGACTAGTAGCGCTGACTCCCTCATAATATGAACCACTAGCATGTGTTTGGTAAACTTTTTTTAAAAATGGGAATTGTCCCAATGGTTCGAACTCTCGTGCAGGCATGTGGGAGGAATGTTGCCTCCTGAACCTCACCAGCTTTACAGCAGCCCACTCTGCCCCAGCTGACCTGCTTGGCTCTGTCGGGGTTCATCGTGGTTTGGGGTTGAAGGATGTTGACCACCTCAGGCTTGGTCATCGCTTGAGGGATTTCTCGGACCTTCTCGGCAATAAAGCTGTGCACAGCATTCAAGGCCTCTGCTGTGCCCTGTACTAGGCATACCCGCTCTGTGGTTCCTGTTGAGCAAGGGAGAGAGAGGGCACACTCATCAGACAGGAATGGGGACATTCCTGAGAGACAGGCCCCATTTAACGGACGGGAAAACTGAGGCCCAGGGAGCGGACTTGTTTCTAGGCCACACAGTGAATCTGGGCAAGCTGGAATGGGTACTCAGGCCACGATGGGTAACTGGGAAAATGAATGGAATCCTTGTTTTATAATCTACACTTTATCTCCCTCCCCTAAAACAACCCCGGGGAATGGAAGAATGATGCTTAAGTGCTCCAGGATGCCCACAGCAGCCCTGGGCAGGGGAGACAGGGCTCAGCTGCCTCTTCCCAGTTCTTGCGGGCTCCCCGGTTGCTTTGGCAACCATTCACTCACTGCCGCCCTCCTTCTAGAAGCGGAGCACTCAGGCCTGCAGCGGTTGCCACAGTAACTGGAACCCCCTTATCGGTCTGGCTGGCCAGGTCCTCAGCCCACCCCCAGGGGGATGAGGGACGAGGCCCCGTTGCCATGGCAACCCCTGAAAGCCTGCAGCGCAGGCCTCTGGGCTTTTGGAGAGGATGGGGAAGGGCTGGGGGATGGGGGAGGCAGAAGAGAGGCCTGAGTGCCTGCCTGGACCCACCAGATGGAGGGCTGAGGGGTGGGGGAGGGCAGGGGTGTGGATAGGGAAGAGTCCCATGGGTCAAAGGCAACTCTTGGAGCCCTGGAGCCTGAGGGGCTGGGAAAGGGGAGTGGGGTGCTGTGTTTGCTGGATACCCTCCAGGTTCGGGCTTGTGGTTCTGATCTGGGCACCCTCCTCACTTCTGTATATGGGTTCTGGGTAGGGCTCAGGAAAAAGAAGCTGGGTGGTGTTGAGGTATATGTGTGGGGGAGAGAGACTCTGGGTGACATTGTGACTGTGTGTGTACCTGTGAGGCTGCCTGGGGTGGGTGGTGTGTGGGCTTGTGTGTACTTGGGCAGGACAGGCTACAGCACCTGAATCGGTGTTTGTGTGTATAAGAGAAAGAACAGGAGCGGCTGTGATAGAAACAGCATATGCCATACAGTAACTCCTTCCGGTAACAAGGCCTGGGTGCACCCCTGTGTGTAGGAAAGACTTTGGTGTCGAGTGGTGACCTGTACACTTTTGTAAGACTGAGCTGAGTGTGTGTGAGAGAAAGAAACAAAGAATGTCACGAAGCGACACTGAGGCTGTTGCCAGGTGTGTCCTTCATTGGTGGTGGGTGTGTCTGCATCTGTATGAGCAAGAGAAACATGTCCCCACCTCCGATGTTCACAGACTCTCTGGATGACTGGTGTGTGGTTTGTGTCTCTGTGCACAAACTGGCGTGTGTGAGCATGAGGAGAGAGAAAGAGAAGGGCCGACTCAGGTGAGACTGTTGGGATGGCAGGTGTGCCTGTGATGTGCATGTGTCCCAGTGTGTATTACAGCTGGACAAAGAAGACTGGCTATGACTGGGCTGTGTGAGCATGTGACCATTACAGTGAGGCTGGTGTTTGATGGGTGAAGGGTGGATGTGTCTATCTCCCCAGGGTTGTGGGCTCTGTCTGAAGGACTGGGTTTCCCTGGATTTGGAAAAGGTCTTGAAGGTATGCCAGGTTCTGTGTGTGCCTGTGTCTGGGACACTTGGCAGCGAGTGCCACTGTCTGTCCAGCACTTCTGTGCAGGGTGCTGGTGCTGCAACCCTGACCTCTGGCTTGCCATTGCTCAGCCTGGCATGCTGACCTTGCCAAGTGCCCGGGTGTCACTGCCTGAGGGTCACTTGTGTAGTTGAAAGCCCCCACCCGCTTTGGGGCACAATCCTCACCCTTGCTCCCTCCACCCCAGAACAATAGCTTGGTCTGAGCCAGGGTGAGTCAGCGCAGGCTGCCTCGGTCTGGGTGTAAATAGGAAAGGGTGTGGGTTGGGCTGGAACCGGGATGAAGCAGGGGACAGAGGGGAGGGGGAAGCCCCAGGAGGCCCCAGGGAGAGCCTGGCTGCAGTGGCCAGGCTTCCTTCCAATTCTATGAGTCTGTGACCTCCCACCCCCTGTAGTCCTTAACCTGGGGTCCGAGGGGTTTTTCAGGGGACCCAGTAAAACTCTGAAAAAGCGTCCATAGTAACAGCTGCTGATTATATAAGGCTAAGCACCAGGTACCATTTTAAGCCCTTGCATATGTTTATCCACTTAAAATACAAGATGGACAGTTTTATTGCCCCCAATTTCCTGCTGAGGACACTGAGGCACAGAAAGGGTTTGGATCTTGTCCAAGTTCACTCGGAACAATTAGGTTTTTAACCCAGATATCTAGCTTTAGAGTCTATAGAGTCTTAACCACTCTGCTCCCCGCTGTTGATTTTGGGGTTCATGAGCGAGTAGCTCTAAGTGTATGGGTTGGGGGCAATAAATGACTGTAGTTTTGTTTTTGTTTTTAATGTTAAGAAAGAATATGTGTGAATTTAAGGAGGCCCTTACGATTTTGAATTTTGACGCAAGTACGTTATAAATTAATAAAAACTGTGAGGACAATCAGCAGCGCGAGTCGTGCTTTTCCCCAAAGAAATCCAGAGCTACAGACGGGTGCTCAGAAGCTGTTCTCATCTGGGAAGTCTGGCTGGGGAGCAGTCTGCAAGGCCTTGGGCAGACACTTGCTTATTTCTAGGTCTTGGTTTCTCCATGAGTGGAAAGGATTGAACCTGGAGCTTTGGGATCCATTATCGAGAAGGGGATGCCCTTTGTGTGTTCTTCCAGACACAGTGCAGGGTTTTGGGGTGAGTGTGTGTGTGTGGATGTGTGTGTGAACCTGTGAGGCCCAGAGGACCCTCTCGGCTTTCCCACTGTCGTTTGTCACCTGCTCTCTAGGCCTCA